>NC_043009.1:58700713-58720713 GCF_006345805.1 Octopus sinensis
TGACGCCGCCCGCCAGTTTGAAAGCGTGATCAGCCTGTATTTGGTATTAAAACGGAAATGAAATCTGTGACCCTTAAGCGTGAGACAAACATATATGTGGACTTCACAGCGAAAAAAAATAATAAAAGAAACCTGAAGCAAATATATATATATATATATAACGGGAAGCTTTATGAAAATAGACAAAAGACGAAGGCAGGTTTACGGAAATAAACAAAAGACGAAGGCAGGTGGAATACAAACAAACAATTGTATTAGTATGGCGCTCAGGAAATATAAATAAAATATATATATAAACATTTCGTCAACTAAATTTTTTTATGCAGAGTCGTTATGATTTCGGTGC
Source organism: Octopus sinensis (assembly GCF_006345805.1). NCBI lineage: Eukaryota > Metazoa > Mollusca > Cephalopoda > Octopoda > Octopodidae > Octopus > Octopus sinensis. The sequence goes on from NC_043009.1 coordinate 58,701,060, forward strand.
TGGAAAATATCGATATCGCTCATCCGGAAAGCATCGGGCTAAAAGACAAAAAGAAAACGAAGTCAAGTTTTATGACTGAAAACATAGAAGACATTTAAGAGAGGAAGAACAAACACGGATGAAGAAACGAAAGATTATTAACCATAATTTTCCAGTTTAAGCAGATACGTGAAAAGGCTAGCATAGAAAATTCGGGAAGGAAAAGATGATAGGAAGGAATAGTGGAAATTTCCTTGATCAGGAGAGGAGACTGAGAGAGCAAATATATACACACACACACAGCGTGTCCCCTCTCCCAATTGGTGAATGCATGAATATGGGCACGATTATGTGCAGTTAAAAGCTTGCTTAGGAGTCACGTGGTTTCCGGTTCAGTACCTGTGCTCAACAAATTGAGCAAGTGTCGTCTTTTTGCAAACAAACCGACCAGTACCTTGTGAATGACTGTATATATATATATATATATATATATATATATATATATATATTGCTTGCTTACCAATCACACGGTTAAAAGTAAAAGAGTAAAAGAGTAAACATATATATATATGTATGTATATATATATATATATATATATGATAGGAATATGATACTAAAAGAAAATAGAAACTACACGTGGAAATGTAAGAGGAAACTTAGAAGAAAAATAAGCGACAATGCACATTGGAAATCAAAAAATATAAATGGATTTTATGAAACGTAACGATAGTTATATAAAATTAGATGAACTAAGGTTGGATTGAAAGTATTAAAAGTCATTATTGTGAATTGTTAGAGATTTAAAAGCATACCGGTTTCGTAAATAACTAATCATTGCTTTGAATGCACACCGTTGGTAGTGTATTGCAAAGTCACATGTACGAATTAACATAATGAATAATGAGACAGGATGACTATTTCATTTGCGGGTACAGGCTTCCAAACATTTTCCGTTTGCATAATTTCACTCGTAAACATTGGGTCGATCTACGCAGAGGGATAAAATCTGGGAATAGAGGATTTTGAATCGAAATTAAGCACTTACTCCTCTCCGCTTCAAATATATCTTCAACGTACATTTATAGATCAAGTTTACATGAGAGATTTTTACACACACACACACCCACACCTACACGCACTCTCGCGCACACACCCACACACCCACACACACACACACACATACACGCAAATATATATGGATACTCTTTATTCTCTCTTTTACTTGTTTCAGTCATTTGACTGCGGCCATGCTGGAGCACTACCTTTAGTCGAGCAAATCGACCCCAGGACAATTCTTTGGAAGCCTAGTACTGATTCTATCGGTCTCTATTGGCGAATCGCTAGGTTACAAGGAAGTAAACACACCAGCATCGGTTGTCAAGTGTTGTTGGGGGACAAACACGGACACACAAACATACAAACACACACACACACACATACACACACATACACACATACATATATATATATATATATTATATATACATATATACACATATACAGGACGGGCGTATTTCAGTTTCCGTCTCCCAAATCCACTCACAAGCGTTTGGTCGGCCCGGGGCTATAGTAGATGCGACTTGCCCAAGGTGCTACGCAGTGGGACTGAACCCGGAACCATGTGGTTTGTAACCAAGCTACTTACCACACAGCCACTCCTGCGCCTATTTAGAAACATATGTATACAATTATATATATATGTACGTGTATACATATATATATATATATATATATATATATATATATATATATATATATATATATATATATATATATATGTATGTGTATACATATATATATATATATATATATATATATATGTGTGTGTGTGTGGGTATGGGTGTGTGTATCCTTTACATATATACCCTATTCCACTTAGAAGCTTATAAATATAAATACAGAAAAAAGTCTATGATTAAACATATATACTCGCGTTCTTACACACGTGTATTTGAACCCTTGTCCTTTTTGTTCCTGTGTATATATTCGTGTGTGTATGTGTGTGTGCATGCGTGCGTGTACACGGAGTATTATAACTCAACGCTAAGATATGTTTCGAAATAAATAAATAAATAAAATATTTTATAACTGTCATCACCTGAAACAATCGATCGCATATATTTAAATATGATTGAATGATTATAGGAAAGAAACTCCCATATCGATACGCACACACAGATATATATATATATATATATATATATATATATATATATATATATTATATATATATATATATATATATATATATATATATAATATATAATACATATATATATATATACATATATATATATATATACTTAGATTAGCACGTCTCTTCTTACACGCATTCTTATGTAGTATAATAATATATCTGCGTGTGTATTTGCACTGTTGGATAAAATATATATTTCCATTGGGGAACAAAAATAACTAGCGTAATATATATATATATATATATATATAAATATATATATATATTTAAAAAAGGCTCACGAATAACATGGCGGATGTGTGATTATATCTCCTATAATCTAGCAGAGGCATTTCATTAGATACCATTAAATAGTATGACATTTACACCAAATTAAATAATGAAATATATCAATGTAGTTATTTGCCATGTACAAGATATGAGAAGCGATAAAAAAAATGTGGGTAGTTGTAAATTGAATCGCCTATATAAAACGAAAAACGAAAAACGAAAAACGAAAAACGTTTCTAGAGATTGTATTAGAAGATGCGATTGAACGTATATCTGTTCTTGTTTGGATAATATACTACTGGCTGGTAAAACTTTCACACTCTCATTTTTTTAGTCATACACCGGTTACTGGTACTTTTCTCTGAGTGGAAGTTGATGGTACGGTGTGTGATATAGAATGGTGCTTGCATCTTTCTTTTGATTAGGAAGGAAAGTATACGGAATATCTGAAGAAACTAATTTACGGCGTCGGTAATTATCACATATTCAGATTCGTTTAAACTGATGCGTTAAGAATTTGAAATGGCGGTTGGTCATCTTAATTAGTAGCAATAGAAGAGGTAGTACCAGCGGAAACATCAGTATCAGTGGAGGCGCAATGGCCCAGTGGTTAGGGCAGCGGACTTGCGGTCGTAAGAACGCGGTTTCGATTCCCAGACGGGACATTGTGATTGTTTATTGAGCAAAATCACCTGAGCTCCACAAGGCTCCAACGTGGGGTGGTGAACCGCGCTGTACTCTTTCACCACAACTTTCTCTCACTCTTTCTTCATACTTCTTCCACACAGCAGAGGAACCATCGTGTAACCAACTATGGTGTGTTGTGAACTTTCAGACCCTAGTCTAAATTGTAAATCCTCTATACCCCAGGATGGTTCAGCTCTCCACCCGTTAAAAGCCACCGTTTACGGAATGAGGATAACAACGTAGCTCTCGCGCCCGTGCAACCACCAGTCTATCGTGTATGGTGGGTGGATCTTCAAGTTGCCACACGCATTCTTAGTAGCTTAGAGTAGGCTCGAATTAGGGATTATTCTTTGTGGCTAATGGCGTGAGTCCTGATTGGAAGAAGGTACCAGTATCAGTAGCTGCCCTCGTCATCGTCGTAGTGGTAGTAGTAGTAGTAGTAGTAGTAGTAGCAGTAGGAGGAGGAGGAGGAGGAGGAGGAGTATGAAGGCCATCTGTTGCTCGAACAACGAGATTCTCCGCTCCTTTCTTCATGTTCAGCAGCGATGGTAATACGGGCAACGGAGTCAAATTTGGTCAGCTAGAAAACCCTAGTCCAGAGTAACATGTTGGAGGATTTTACATGAAGCTCGTCGTATTCACAAAATATGGTGTCGTGTTACTTCCGCAGGTGCAGGATGCGACTAACCAGATCTAATCAGGAGTTGCGCAGCCCACCGCATACGGGGAAGCCCTTACATGAGGTAAAGTAAACCTCGAGCACAATTCTTTTCCCTGACTGGCTTACCGCAGCCTATTTGTGACACAATCGGAGAATTTCGCACTTCCTTGTCCCTCCGATAAATGCTCCTGGCTGTTCTATACTTTCCTTGGCCTAAGGGCTCAAAGAATCGTTGTGAACTTTGAAATCACAGAGAATAATGATTTCAGAGAGAAGCGAAATGTAGGATAGACGTCACCAGCGAAGAGAGATATATAAGCGCAGGTTTGGCTGTGAGGTAAGTAGCTTGCTTACCAGCAAAATGGTTCCGGGTTCAGTCCAATTTCGTGGCACCTTGCGTAAGTGTCTTCTACTATAACCTCGGGCCGACCAAAGCTATGTGAGTCGCATGTATTTATATGTATATATATGCGTGTGTGTGTTTGTGTGTCTGTGATTGTCCCCCTCACCATCGCTTGATAACCGATGCTGGTGTGTTTACGTCCTCGTAACCTAGCGGTTTGGCAAAAGAACCGATAGAGTAAGTACGGGGCTTACAAAGAATAAGTCCTGGGATCGCTTTGCTCGACTAGAGGCGTTGCTCCAGCATGGCCGCAGTCACACGACTGAAGCAAGTAAAAGAGTAAAGAGTATATCTTCGAATGATTGGTGGCTATCGTATTTCGGGGAGCGGGATTGAAATGCAGATATATTTAAAGCACGGTGGGTGGCGAGTTTTGTTGTTTAACCGCAAATTACTTAACACCTGACCAAGAGACACGTGTTCAAAGGAAATCGATTCCTGATCCTACAGACAAGCGAACGAATCATTTCTCCTGCATATTTATAACTAAAACATCCGAAACGTTGTCTTTTTGATATTGTAATGAGTGATTTGTGAATTATATAGCTGCAAAGTCTATCATCATATAATTACAGATAATATTATCGAACGGTTATTGCCATCAAAATTGGTGCGTCTCAAACTTATGGAGATCATCGTTACATCAAGTATTTGATTCTCTCAAGCGGTTTATTTTTAAGTGACCATAATAGAGGTCTTCTACTACACCAATGCGTGTATACATATAGGCATGTATATCTGCGTGCAGATATACATTTATGCGTTGATGTATGTATTGAGAAACGAGTGTAAATATTTTGTGTTTAAGAAGTCTTCCTGAATCCGAATATCAAATAAGAACATTCTTTGTAGTTAAGTTCTATCCCTATATCAGCTGCAAACGTTGTTATTAAATCCATCTATCGCTGTAAATGCTTCAAATGTACATCTTTTGATCATTCACAAATAAGATCTCTCGCTGTTTATGCCAAAAACATAACCAATGAACATTTCTAAACGAAATGTCAGTGGATTTAGAGCCAAAATGGACAGGAGCCAAGACAAAATGTCTCCTTCAAATATTTTCCTTTTCAAAGATTTCTAACATCAGAGACAATATTTTTACTTTCAGTTACAGACGTGAAAATTATTGACCGAGATTTTGAGCCTTTCAATGGCTGCCATAAGAGCAGCTGGTACGATTTGTCAATCGCAGTGATTACAATAACAATAATTGTAGAACATAATAGAATGCGTAATTGCAATCAAGCCAAACTGTCCACAAGGGTTTTGCCATATTGTCGCATCCCTTTCTCTCTCTTTCTCTTTTACTTGTTTCAGTCATTTGATTGCGGCCATGCTAGAGCATTGCCATTAGTCGAGCAAATTGACCGTTAGAATAAGTACTAGGTTTACAAAAGAATAAATCCTGGGGTCGATTTGCTCGACTAAAGGCAGTGCTCCAGTATGACCACAATCAAATGACTGAAACATGTGAATGAAAAATAGGATAAATTTTTTAAAAAAACGTTCAGCTCGTACGAGTTGGGTATTTGTAAACATTGTACCAGGGACATTTACTGTCCTTTTCTCAGGAAGCTATGAAGGTATTGATAATTGATTCATGGAGATACGAAGATTTTTATAATTCAGGACTTTATTATTAGGTTGAGGAAAAAGTTCGTGCGCCGTGTTAAAATAATGAGTTTTGAAATATATTTTTGAGGTGTGTGTGTTCTTTCAGTTCATGTCATGTTCGATTGGTGACTCACTGTGTTCGTCGAAACTGCACTTTGTTTCTGCGCTTTGTTTCAATTTCTGTGACCACATCAACCCGAAGATCTGGCCATCTAACTCCCCAGACTGCATTCCTCTTGATTATTATGTGTGGGACCTAGTTGAGCGAGAGACCAACAAAACTACTTGTAACACCAAAGATGAACTGAAGGCAAGGATTATGGCAGCTTTCACAAACTTAAACAAAGAGACCGTCCAGAAGAGTTGCCGGAGTTTCCGAAGTCGTCTGGAGGCCTTAGTTGAAATCAATAGCGATTTTAAAAAATAAATCTACTCTTTACTATTTCAAGTTATTTTTATGTAATTTTGGTAAATACAACTATGACAATGAGATGTCACTGTTATTTTCATTTTGCGTAATTTTGACGACAATTTATTCACTGCACCTTGTATATTTATATATATATATATATATATATATATATATATATATATATATATATATATATGTATATATATATATATGTATATATATGTATATATATATATATGTATATATATATATATAATATATATATATATATATATTATATATATATATATATATATATATATATATTTCCGACGGGATTCTTTCGGTTTCCGTCTGCCGAATCCACTCATGCGGCTTTGGTCAGCCCGAATCTATAGTAGAAGGCAATTAGTCAAGGTTCCACGCAGTGGGACTGAACGCAGAAACATGTGGATGGGATGCAAGCTTCTTACTACACATTCACACCTGCGCCTATATATATGTATATATATATATATATATATATACATACATATATGTGTGTGTGTGTGTATGTATACATGTATGAATGAATGTATATATGTATATATACACATACACACACACATATACATGTATATATGTTGGCACCTCTGTATTCAATGGAGTTCTCTTAGCTTTCAAGTAACAATGCTATCTGGAGTTTCACTATGGCCTACCTTTAGACTGTTATTAGATTCATTTATTTGAAAGTAGGGTATATTCTTTTAGATGGCATTTATATCTCTGTCGGCATTTTGAAACGAATTTCTCTTTTCTGCCATGATTATCTTAGCTCCGTTGTAACGGTGCTAAGTGGAGCTCTCTTGAGGTTCAACTTTTCGCGTGTAGACATTGTGATTGACTTTAGTTCAAATATATGGATTCAGACTTTACATTCGTGTACAAATATATTTAGAAAAATCCGTTAGCTTCTTGCTGCGTTACATTGCCGCAATTCAGTATGTGGCGGCTTTTGAAGAAACGTTCTCCCAATTCAATATAACCGATCTATTTAACCATTCTTGCTTGTTACTTTGGTACAGTATGCAACAACACTTCTAGCACTATTCGCCATAATGCATTTTCGTTTCATGTATGCATCAGTTATTCCAAACAATATTTTGTAGTTGTGTTCCTTTAGAGCAAATCCTATTTTAGGTACCGAACTAACATCTGTATTCAATATAGTTTTTGTTAAATATATATTGCATTTGTGATTTTTCGATACTGTAGGTACATACATGCATTTACAGAGAAAGATCGAGAGAGATAAAAAGAGAGAGCGAAAGGGAGAGAGAGAGAGAGAGTGAGCGAAAGTGAGAGAGAGAGAGAGACGGAGAGAACTATACAGATATATACACACTTATATACATACGTACTTATACATATCCATAAAATTATAAATAAATATTTCCTTAAAATGTTAATATTATCCACAGGACATAAACACATATGAAAATATTTCTATAAAAATGTTTATATAAAAGAGAGTTCAAATGCATATATATATATATAGCAAACGTTGAATAGGTGTGTATATATATATATATGTGTGTGTATGGATGTATAATTTTTTTGAATAACTTACATGTAAAATAAACACCGTTTACATCACTCATGCAAAATTTGTGGCCAAACGCCAATACTATTGGAATTCCTTATAGAGTTTTCCCTTTTATTTAAGGTGGGAAAGGATGTTATGATGTTTTCATTATATCGTCCATGTTATTATTGCTTTGCTTCTAATTTCATATCCTTCTATATATTTCCTTTTTTTTTCATTTCTATAAATTTCTATTTTATTTATTTACCGATGCTGCTTTCGTATTTGTATCTTGCAGGTTCCAGAACTGATTTTTAAAATAACAATTTTTCTTAAAGTTATCCACCAATAATGAAACTGTTGTCGGTGTTGTTATTATTATTATTATTATTATTATTATTATTATTATTATTATTATTATTATTATTATTATTATTAATAATATTTTCTTTCTGTTTGTTATCTTTTTCATAATTTCATTACATGTAAAGCTCCACAATTTATTCTGACTTTGTAACCCGCCTCAGCCTTCACCCTTGTGGCAAATAAATTAAATCATTATTATTATTATTAGTAGTAGTAGTAGTAGTAGTAGTAGTAGTAGTAGTAGTAGTTGTTGTTGTTGTTGTTGTTGTTGTTGTAGTAGTAGTAGAAGTTTTTATGTGTATCCTCACTATCATCATCATTTTCCTCATTATCATCAGCATCGTCAAGAACGGCAGCGTCTGTAGCGCCATCTCTCCTAATATCTTTTTCTCATGATAACTATTCTAGAGTTCTGCTTTCAGCAACCTTATCTACGGATCGAAATCGGAGTCAAAATTGGAATTATTTGCATAATTATGCAATTTCCTGAAAATCTCTAAATCTTTACCTTTATAAACCGGGAAATTCCAGCTAGAAAAATGCATAGTGTCATTTTTTCAAGCTACTTACGGGTTGAGTTCAAATCCTAACTAATTTTAAATATACCTGAAGTCTATGAAATAAAGTACCAGTGATATACTGGAATCAATAGAATCGACTAACCTTCCTTTAAATGTCCGTAAATAAGACAATATTATTATTACTGTATCATGAAAAATCTCGGCTTTATTTTACTCGGTATGTTTGATAGTGTCAGCTGGGTAAGGTGAGACATGTTTTGTGCCAACAGACCGAGGTGATCCATGAAGCCTGCTGTACTCTTTCACCACAACTTTCTCTCACTCTTTCAACCTACTTCTGACACAAAGCAGAGGAACTATGGTGTAACCCACTATGGTGTGGTAAACTTTCAGACCCTAGTCTAGATTGCGAATCATCTGTACCCCAGGATGGTTCAGCTCACCACCCGTTAAAAGCTACCGTTTACGGAAGGAGGATAACGTAACTTTCGCCCCCGTGCAACCGCCAGTCTATCGCGTGTGGTGGGTGAATCTTCAAGTTGCCACACGCATTCTTAGTAGGTTAGAGTAGGCTCGAATCAGAGCTTATTCTTTGTGGCTAATGGCGTGAGTCCTGATTGGAAGAAGAAGAAGAAGAAGAAGAAGAAGAAGAAGAAGAAGAAGAAGAAGAAGAAGAAGAAGAAGAAGAAGAAGAAGAAGAAGAAGAAGACAAGTAGATCATCAACTGCAAGAACAATAAGAAATTGGAACAAGAGCTTAAAATGAAAATATTTTAACAAAGAAAACACCGAAGTCACCGTCACCTCCAACAACAAAAGTTACAACAACAATAGTAAAGCCGACAACTTATTTGTTGCCGAATTTAGTCAACAGAGATAACTGAAGCATTCTTTTGGGTGTGATTTGGGGAAAGAAGTCAAATAATTCTTGTGGAAAACTAATCTCTTTATGGCATCATCAAGCGAAAAGCTCACAAAAATAAAAAAAAGAAGGGAAAACAGTTGTGATCGATCAATATTTTAACAAGAAAATTAAGAAGAGTCGAGAAATCCAACACGGACTAAACAGTGAAAGTTGTCTGTGGTTCGATTTAGCATATGAGCAGAGGAAAAGATTTCGTGTCAGATCTCACTCAGTGCCATAGCGACGTGGAGGCGGGATATGATGTCTATTCAGAAGAATATATTTTAATTGCATCCAGATCTTGGGAGATGAGTGAATAAAGTAACATTTACGTGTATGCCTGCAACACTTAACATCGCATATTCCGAGATGATACTAGTTGAACATGGTGATATACTTATCATGGAGGCGCAATGGCCCAGTGGTTAGGGCAGCAGACTCGCGGTCATAGGATCGCGGTTTCGATTCCCAGACCGGGCGTTGTGAGTGTTTATTGAGCGAAAACACCTAAAAGCTCCGCGAGGCTCTGGCAGGCGATGGTGGTGATCCCTGCTGTATTCTTTCACCACAACTTTCTCTCACTTTTACTTCCTGTTTCTGTTGTACCTGTATTTCAAAGGGCCGGCCTTGTCACTCTCTGTGTCACGCTGAATATCCCCGAGAACTACGTTACGGGTGTACGTGTCTGTGGAGTGCTCAGCCACTTACACGTTAATTTCACGAGCAGGCTGTTCTGTTGATTCGGATCAACCGGAACCCTCATCGTTGTAACCGACGGAGTGCTTCCAAATACTTATCATAAAATGGACATCGAAGTAAAACTGGTCGGTTGTGAGGGGGAATGTGGGAATGTTGTTCAGAGCAAAAAACTTCCGCAAGATTGCTGACATCGTTTACATGGAGGGCTTGTGGCCCATATGAATGCTGTCGGAGGGCAGAAACAAAACGTTATGCCAATATTAACATGTTATTGGTTCTCGGTTACTGAAAAGTAGACAACCCATGTTGCCAACATCATAACCGCATCTACATAATCATCAGCTAGAGCAGTTGAGGACAGCCTATACGGTAAAGAAGCCATCGGAAAAGTTTGTTCTTTGCTCTCGTGGAAGAGCATGGGCGTCCGGAACTTTCTGCACTCCAGGTCAAAAGTTTACTACAACAACTTAGATACAAGTTTCAGCCGGAATTTCCCATTTCCCACTGATTTATTGGAGAATAATGTGGAGAAAGAAGAACAGGCCGAAATAAGGCAAATAGCTTCCTTAGTCAGAAAGCGGAAGAACAAGAAATTACAGAGCCCCACTGCGAGGACACAATACAAACAAAAAACCTAATTCACAAGCACTCAAGCAAAATGAACAGTAAACTCATCACCATCAACCATCAGATCAACATCAACAACAAATCAGTCACAACAATATCCAAATCTGAAACTACATAAACAAAACACTTACTGTAGACAAAACTATTAGTCAGTTGACGGAATACTTAAACCATGCTGAAGATAAAATTAAGACAATGAGGTAATGACTTGCGGAGTTCATTCTCAAAACTCCTAGGGACATACTGGCAATACAAACATCATCAGAAATACAATAATCCCACGCTGTATTGCGGTTCACCTATCGCGGTTTATTTTATTATACTTAAGTCGATTCCCATGTGGCGTTGTTTTGTATTTATAATAAAATAAATATATACAAGTTATAACAATGAAAACAATATATATATATATATATATACAGTACTTCGTGAATTTTCATCAGTCACGGCGGGGGGAGGTAACACCCGTGATAGTCGAGGGATTACTGCATGCAAAAAGTTCGAGAAAATTGGGGATTTTTAAAAGAATCATCCAGCGACCTGCTACGCCATCCATCCTTCCATCCATTCATCCATGCAGCCATCCATTCAAGCAGCTATGTATCCATGCATGCATCCATCCAACCAATCAAGCATCAGTCCATCCATCCATCCATCCATTCTTATATGTATCAAAATGTATGTTTGTGAGTATTGGTATACATATATATATATGCCTCACTATATCACCATATGTGAGTGTGTGTGTGTTAGTATGGGAACACAACTGTTATGAAGGATTTAATGCTGGGGGAAATGAAAAATAAATAATTAAAATCAGCTTGGAAAGATAGGGGATGTTTACAAATCTCGCGTGATTTCCTCCCGAGAATTATTACAATTGTAATATACACCGCTTGTAAAAATATTACTTATATGTAGCTAACAAGTGAAAAACAGAAGGATGAGAATAATCTTTAATAGGAATGAGCGAATTTGAAAGCGGGCGAGCATCAGAAATGTGACCACCCATAATGCGAAATGTGATTATAAATAAACACGAAATATATAATAATAATAATAATATGGTAAATAATATATATGATACATGAAAATAGCAAAATGAAATGGAATCCAATAGAATGAAAAGGAAATGCATATATATTTATAAGCATATATAATCTTGTATACACAAATTGCAAAATAACAAATTGTTGAAATATAATATGTGACTGTAATTGGAATATGTATATTAGTCTTTTACAGAAAACTATTGGAAAAAGTTAATAGCCGGAATTATACAGGATGAGCAACTGTTCTGCTGTGGTACATTCAATATGGAAAAGTCTGGCGCAGTAATGCTAGAAACGATTTTATGTAACTTCTAGTTTATCTTTTACCATTTATTTGTTTCGGTGATTAGACTGCAGCAGTGCTGAGACACCGCCTTGAAGAGGTGTATTCGGACGACTTGACTCCAGTTCTTCATTTCCTTTTTAAACATGGTGTCCATTTTATCGTTCAGTGTTTTGTCGAACGGCTAAGATACAGTGGCGCAAATATAGCAGCATTAACTGTCAAGCGTTTGTGGGGGACAAAGGCGGGCACACGCAGTGAAACGTATATGTATGTATGTGTGTATATATATATATATATATATATATATATATATAGATAGATAGATATATATATATGCATACACACACACACCACACACACACACATATATATATATATATACATCCATACCCCTATATGCATATATATACATGCATACCTTCCCTATATATACGTCTACCGGATCTGCTCACAATGATTTGGTCGACCCGAGGCTATACCAGAAGAGGTTCCGCACCCTGAAGAGTAAACTCGGAACTATGTTGCTGTGAAGCAAGCTTCTTACTACACAGACACGACTGCACATTGTTTAAAGCCGAGGCATTAATTTAATATGGATGAATGTGCTGTTTGTAGTGAGCGAAAATTAAGATGACATTTCTAAACCCGTGTATAGAGCATTTGTAAAGTGTATACAAATGTGGAACGACACGAGCTATAATATTTTCTTTCTCCGAGAATCAGTCCGAGAAAGACATGGCTTAGCTTAGAACGCCGATTCATCGCTATTCCCTCTGTTTCGACTTGTTTTGTTCTCCTCAGTGACGAAAACCGCGGATGTTCTAATTAAGCCGGAAATGCTTGTTCCCATATAGTATAAATATAAGGCATAGCTTTAGATGTTCGGAGATAATATATCTTAACAACTGCATGGTTCCAGGAACTCCACGTTACCTTCAGCAAGTGTTTTCTACTACGAGTGTTAGCTGTAATGTTCTTAGGCTGACCAAAATACCCTCATGGAATGTGACCAAATGACATTTCTTTTTCATCATAGTCCTTTTGGCGGTCTACACACGTTTTCCGTCGGTGTTGCAATGCTTTCATCTCATGGTGAAGAGGCTGTCGTCCTGTAGGTAAAAAAGTCATCAGCAGCAGATACGACGTCATCCTCATTGTTACACTGGTTCCCAGCCAATTGATTTTAATTGAAGGACAGAGAATAGCAACCTAGGGCTAAATCAGGAGAATTGAGAGGGTGATCAAGAAGTTCAACAGACAATCTCGCACAGCAGACTTTGAAAGCAAGGACGTCTTATGCTGTAGCATTGTCCTAATGATACAAGACCCCTTCCGTCAGTTTTCTTGGGTGTTTGACCTTGATAATCCAGGATGTTCGTCGCTGAGAAGGACCTGCTCTGCATATCGTGTCTCACGATCTACCGACGTTATGAAGGAAGCCTCGTGTTTCCAGCACTGAAATCTCATTGAGATATTTCTCTGAAACAAAATACTTCTGCTAGTGCGTTTATACATTCGAATCCATAGTGTAAACGTTATCCTCAGTGGTATTTTAATCTAAAACAGTTTCAGGATCTTATATTTATTTAAACTCCATTTAGTTTTAATTGAATTCCGAATTTGAACAGCGAAAGCTAAAGGATTAATTAAGGTGTTTTAATCTCGATATAGATAATCGGATGCAATATTCAATGAATAAATTATATTAGTTTAATAAAATGGTGAAATCGCAAAAATGTTACCGTGCCGGAGAAAATGCTCTGCAGCGCTTCTTCTGGTTCTGATTTTTATGCCTCCGATATCCATCTCGTCTTTCCTATCTTAAGAGCCGAGGAATATGTACTAGTTGAGAATTAGTATCGATGTACGCGTCTTTCCCAGCCCATTAAATTACCTGACCTTATACCAACGCCTCAAAAAACTATACTACGTCAATTTATTACAGCCTTGAAGGAGATACCAACACGTATGTCTCCATAAATTAATTAAAAGCAGTAAAAGTAGACAAGAAAATTGCGTAGTTCACAAATATATTTTTCTTATTTTACACAAATTTATCACTTTAAGAGTGGGTGTTTGTTACATAGTCAATGTTTGTACCTTCGATACTTATTTACTGGGCCCTTATTTTTTGTGTCTACGAAGGAATAAGAGAAAATGAAACAGATCCAAGCTCCTTATTTTGAACTCAGTAACTAAGGTGAAGCGTTAATTTCAAGCATACTCTCCCTCACTACTACTATATTCCTACAACTACACACACTTCACTCCTACTAATATTGGCCTCCCATGCAAGTTTAATGAAGAAAAACGAAACGCACTAATAATCAATATATAAACTCGGACAATAAGTTCACTTGTTCGATTTCCAGTTCAATTTATATTAAATTCCTTTCATTCTTTCCAGGATTTTATTTCCTTTTTTTTTATATATGTAATTTTTTTTTCATTTATTTCTTACTTTCTTGTTTGTTTGTTTCTTCGTTTCTCTTCCCGTCTTTTTTTTTTTTCATCTTGGAAATTCTCTTCATTTTATGTCTATTCTTTTTCATTCTGTGGAATATTTTATTTGACTTTTATTTTCTTTCTTCACGTTTTTCATTCCACATCACAGAACATCGCTTTGCATCAAACATACTCTAATTATATTATATTCATCATCATCATCATCAACATCATCATCATCATTATCAAAATCCTCCTCCTCCTCCTCATCATCATCGCCGTCGTTGTGGTCGTCACCGTCTTCATTATAATCGTCATCATCATCATCATCATCATCATCATCATCAACACCACCACCATCATAATCATCATTGTCATCATCGTCGTCGTCATCATCATCATTATATGATTATCGTTATCATCATCACGTTCCTATTCTTCCTCTTCTTCCTCTTCTTCTTCATGTTCTCCTTCCTCTTCTTCTCCCTCTTCTTCTTATTCCTCTTCTTCTTCCTTTTCTTCTTCTTTTTCACACCCCTACCATTATAATCATCATTATCACACGTCATATCATTTTCCTCCTACTCTTCCTGTCTCTCCTTCTCCTCTTCCTCCTCCTGCTCCCCCTCCTCATTCTCCTCATTACCATCACTACATCCAATATCGCATGATTATAGTTATCTTCGAAATATGAAGTATCATCAGCATCGCCATTACCATCATCACTATACTCATCATTACCACAAAGAGACGTCATCGAAAATTCTGTCATAACCACCACCACCAACATCACCACCACCATCGTCATCATCATCATCATCATCAGCATCCCCGCTGTCATCCCAATCTACTGCCGCCGCTACCACCACCACCTCAAGAAAAAAACACTGTTATTGTATCATCAGTAAATGGCGTTTCTTCTCTTTGTTTAAGGTTGTTTTGTAATCTGCTTTTTATTATATTCTAAGCAAATACGATACCAGAAATCTACTCAGGGCTACTGAAAAAAATTCTTGTATGATATGACTGGATTTAGAAAAAAAAAAATCCTTGTGCGAAATTCCTAATAGTGTTTAAATCGGACTTTTCCGTGACTCACAGTTCTTAAACGACGGATTATTGTTTAAAACATGGAGATGGCAGTTTTCGATCTTTCGCAAACATATGTGCCGCACTTAGCAGTAGCATGTGGCACTCTGAGGAATTCGCTGTTGTATGGAAGCTTTCAAGGATTTAAACTTACTAATTATAGATGTGGTAGCCATAAGAAGGCCAGAAGCAAAATCCGTACAATAATCCAAATAGTAATTAAAATATAGATAGATAGATAGATAGACAGATAGATAGATAGATTTGTACATTATTTACATTATTTACATATTTACATTTGATGTATAATTGTCTTCATCTTGTTGTTAACATAACGTTTCTGCTGATATACTCTCCAACTTTCATCAGGTGTCTTGGAAAAATTTCGAACCTGGGTTTTCATTCCTAAGTTACTTTCCGATGTTGTTGCTGTTGTTGTTGTTGTTGTTGTTGTTGTTGCTGCTGCTGCTGTTGTTGTTGTTGCTGTTGTTGTTGTTGTTGTTATTATTATTATTATTATTATTATTTTTATCATTATCATTATTATTATTATTATTATTATTATTATTATTATTATTTTATTATTATTATTATTATTATCATTATTATTATTATTATTATTATTATTTATTATTATTCAGGTCACTGCCTGGAATCGAACACGGAAACTTGGGGTTAGTAGCCAGCGCTCTTAACCACTACGCAATATGCCAGCGGGCATATATGTATATGTGTGTGTGTATGTGAGTGCGTGTGTGTGCGCGCGCGCTGTGTGTGTGTATGCGTGTGTGTGTATGTGCGTGTGTGTGTATATATATCAGATTAATGGGCGCAATATAAACCGTACAGGCAAAATGTAATCGTCAGTAATTGTGACTGTATATGTTACAAGCACGTATAATGCTACAAATAAGAGTTAAACCGATTGTTGCTGCATAAAAGCACATTTATATATGCTGTTAGGGTAGATAACTGCCTCAAGAGCGAAGCAAATTTAGAACACTGGACTGCATAACTTCCCCCTAATACGAATTGTCAGTAGTGTGGTCTTCTGAGTGGAGGCGCATGGATTAGTACTTAAGAGCTGGACTCATGGTCGTAAGATTGTGGTTTCGATTACAGGATCGGGGGATGAATTTTGTTCTTGAGCAAAACTATTCATTCTACGTTGCTGTATTCTGCTCAGCAGGTATAAATGAGTAATCCGTCCAGGTGGGGAATTTATAGATCATGAAACCGGAAAAGTGGTCGTTATGAGACAGTATGACTCGAGAAGGTAACTTTACCTTGTTTTTATTGCTTCTATGGAAGACGAAATTCTTCTTTCTATCTTCGCCATATATGTGTATCGCTGCTATAGCGAAATGACAAATTCGGATGGCATAAAATTAATGTGGGCAGCTTAGGGACATGTAAACCGTATATATACACCGTATAGGTGCAGCAGTGACTGTGCAGTGAGTAGCTTGCTTACCAACCACATGGTTCCGGGTTCTTTCCCACTGCGTGGCACTTTGGGTAAGTGACTTCTACTATAACCTCGAGCCGACCAAAGCCTTGTGAGTGGATTTGGTAGAGGAAACTGAAAGAAGTACATCGCATATATGTATACATATATATATGTATGTGTATGTGTGTGTGTCTATGTGTTTGCCCCCCCCCCCCACACACACACACACATCACTTGACAACGGATGCTGGTGTGAGTAAGTACCCGTAACCTAGCGGTTCGGTTAAAGCGGCCGATAGAATAAATACTAGGCGTACTAAGAATAATCCCTGGGGGTCTATTTGCTCGACTAAAGGCGGTTCTCCAGCATGGTGACATTCAAATGACTGAAACGAGTAAAAGAGTAAAAGGGTATACATATACGTATGTTTGCATACATGCATGTGTGTGTATGTGTGTGTGTGAGTGTTTGTGTGTGTTTGTGTGTGTGTGTGTGTGTGTGTGTGTAGTTAGTTGTCGGTAATAGGTTCGACAATATTTATTTCAAATGAATTTCAAACGATAAGCATATTAAATTCGAAAAATCCCGATAATGTTATCTAGCTATTAAGTATTAATAATTTATCAACTAAAATGAGCATTAAGAGAATTCTCCAATTTATTGGCCAGTGGTGCTTCCGAACGTATAAACAACTCAGATGAAGCAGGAATTATTTTCGTGTATTACTACAAGGCATTCGCTCCTTCAGATATCAAAATGCCAAAGGATTTCATTCTTGGAAAGAGTGCGTAACAGCTGTTTGTTGTGCTGATATTAAGGGAGATAAAACAAGGGTTGTAGTGTTTCATAACTATTGAAATGTAAATGAGTTGATGACAAACGTTGTATTTAACAATTGATTACGCAAGAGAGATTTGGTATTAAAACCCACAAATTTTCCTGTTTGTTGACAACTGTACGGAGCCAGAAATAATTTGCTATTAAATAACATCAAAGTAGGTTTTCTCCTTTTCAATATTACGTCCAAAACTCAAGTCCATGTGATTAATGTATCAGTAAAAACTTAAAAAGCCGTATTATTATGGAAGAAAAATTGATACAAAGTTTAAACCGTAGTCGACGTTTTTTCAAAGACGATTCATTCACAAGCATTTACACGAATATTATTCTTTTTGATTCGATGCATTATATTCTGAAGAGAAATCGTAGAGAAGACGTTCAAAATTGTTTGAACAAAAGCGGATTTTGAAAACCTAACTTAGGAACAAATCTGTCATCAAGCTGTTACTCAAGTAGATTGTACATTCGAAGAAGAGAAAGAACTAAATGTTCAAAGTCCCTTTCAACTGACTATCCGAGGCGACAACTCTTACCGAATATCTATCGCTATTCACATATATATATATATATATATATATATGTTGGCGGAGTGGCTGTGTGGTAATTAGCTTCCTTACCAATAACATGGTTCCGTGTTCAGTGTTCCGTGGCATCTTGGGCAAGAGTCTTCTACTATAGCTTCGGGCCGACCAAACCCTTGTGAGTGGATTTGGTAGAAGGAAACTGAAAGAAGCCCGTCGTATATATATGTATGTATATATATATATGTATATATATATGATATATATATATATATATATATATATATATATGTTTCTGTGCCTGTGTCTCTCCCCACAACATCGCATGACAACCGATGCTGGTGCGTATACGTCCCCGTAAGATAGCGGTTCGACAAAAGAGAACGATAGAATCAGTACAAGGCTTACAATAAATACGTCCTGGGGTCGATTTGCTCTACTAAAGGCGGCGCTCCAGCATGGCCACAGTCAAATGACTGAAAGAAGTAAAAGAGTATATATATATATATAAACATACACAGAAATAGGATGACAAAGAGATACATATATATATATATATATACATATGTATTATGTATGCTTTTTATCTTTTATTTGCTTCCGTCAGTAGACTGCCGCTTCAGGATATATTTTCTAAAGCCTATTATTCTGTAGAGGCGCGTGGCTTAGTGGTTAGTGTGTCAGCACCATGATCGTAAGATTGTGGTTTCGATTCCTGGACCGGGCGACGCGTTGTGTTCTTGAGCAAAACACTTCATTTCACGTTGCTCCAGTCCACTCAGCTGGCAAAAATGAGTAACGCTGCGATGGACCGGTGTCCCGTCCACCTGGGGAACACATACGCCCTTGCAACCGGGAAACCGGGCCCATGAGCCTGGCTAGGCTTTAAAAGAGCGTATATACACAAGCACTGACTGTCAAACAGTGGTAGGGGCGACAAACACAGACTCAAAGACGCATACACTCACACACACACATATGTATACATATATATATATATATATATATATTTATAGGTAAACAGTAAAAATATATATATATATATATATACATCACAGTCAAGGAACGGCCATAATAGGCCATT
>NC_043009.1:58730713-58738213 GCF_006345805.1 Octopus sinensis
CAATTAAAAGAAGCCGTAAATACGCCGTTGTATATGTATTATATAATAATCATCATATTCCATTCATGCACAATCAAACCTCTTCACAATATCGACGAGGAGAGACTTGCGTAGGTATATATATAGATTTTCCATTAGCAGCCTTCCTGATGTTCTTGTTACTGTTGCTGTTGCTGCTGCCGCTGCTGCTGTTGCTGTTGCTGTAGTTGTTCTTGCTCTGTGTTGTTGTTGTTATTATGGTTGATGTTGGTATTGTGAGCGATAATAGAAATTGCTGTCATTTTCAAGTAAACACTTTTAAGTTGAACCTTTCAAGGCGTTTCACATTTGCTTTTGTCTCTGCTGTCGCTGTTGAAAAATACTTCATCAAGCTCATTCTGCCAATTAAACTGAAAGGATTATTATCGTAATTTCGGTCAAGGTTTACTGTATGTAACGGCCATATTGCTGCCATGGTCTTGTTTCCGTTACGAATAAACCATTGATCAATACCATCGAGTTGTATTCAACTAAGCTGTGATATAGACTATCAGATGGATGAGTCACGGATTAAGTCTCTAACAGGTTATTTACCTTGCTACAGATAGTAAACTCACTCTCTCTCAAATTACGCCCAGCTGTTTCAAAAAGGAAGAGATAAAAAGGTTAACATATTCCTAGATATAGAAGAATTTCGGTCAAGGATTGTTGTATATAGTGGAGGCGCGTGGCTTAGTGGTTAGGGTGTCAGCATCATGATCGTAAGATTGTGGTTTCGATTCCTGGACCGGGCGACGCGTTGTGTTCTTGAGTAAAACACTTCATTTCACGTTGCTCCAGTTCACTCAGCTGGCAAAACTGAGCAACGCTGCGATGGACTGGCGTCTTGTCCAGCTGGGGAACACATACGCCATAGAAACCGAGAAAATGGGCCTATGAGCCTGGCTGGCTTTTAAAAGGACGCATTTTTATTTAGTTATTTATTTATTATTTACTATATATAACGGCCATATTGCAGTCGTGGTCTTGTTTCCGTTACGAAGAAATCATTGATCAATTCCGTCGAGTTGTATTCAACTAAGCTGTGATGTAGACTATCAGATGTATGAGTCACGGATTAAGTCTCTACAAGGTCATTTATCTTGCTAGAGATAGTGAACTCACTCTCTCTCTCAACTTACGTCCAGCCATATCAAAAGGGAAGATTCACACGGGTTAACATATTCCTAGATATAGAACTTCGGTGGGTCATGGATGGAACGATTTTGATGAAAGGTTTACTGGATCAGATTTGGCTTGACACTAAACGCTAAAACAGTAACAACAAAAAGTAATAGAAGCGGCCCTGTATGTTGCTGCTCGACACGTTAGAAATAGCAACCAAATCTCCCTCAAATGACACACTTATCAGTTGATTTAGTCCAGAATTCTCTATCTTAAATACAATAACACGGCAGAATGTTTGTCTGGAAAGCATTTTGATCACAGGCGTGTATGAACCGAGACAATTTCCAGTGCCCTACAATGACTGTTAAAATACCTTGGAATCTCAGGGCAAACTACGCGTAGTAATCGCTCAACCTGTTAGAAACCTTCTACAAATCAATACATTGTATGATGTAGTCTCAGTTATACCATGGCTGAAATAGAAAGAACTAAGCGGAAAGGTGGCCGTTTAACTAGGCTTCGACAACAAAAGGAACATTGACAACAAAGTAATCACAGACTCAGTAGAGCGTCCGATAAAATGCATAAATTTTTTCTCTAGTCCTTTACGCTCTGAGCTCATATGCTGCGAAAGAGAATTTTACTGTTCATTTTTTCAAGGTCGATAAATAAAGTATCAGAGAAATACAATATTCAATGTAATCTACTAACTTCCTGTTCACAATATTGGGGGTTTTGTGTTTGAGACTGAAACAATCAATCGGGATCTAACGGGTCCCAGAAAACCCTACCTTCTGTCATGCCCTCTCTTTCGGCTACAATTATCATTACTCTACCATCAGCCTCACTAGCAAGATTACCATAAGTAGAACTGCGAACAAACATAACCAGAGGTCTACTACTGTACTGGTTTCAAAATTTAAGGACAAAGCCCGCAATTTCGAGGGAGCGGGTGGTGCCAAGCCGATTGCATCAACACCGATGCTCGAATTATATTCATTTTATCAATCCCGAAGGAATGGAAAGCAAAGTCGACTTCGGGAGAAATTGAAATATGAAGGTAAAGACGGACTAAATGCCGCTAAGCATTTGGTCCGGAGTACTAGCGATTCAGCCAGCAGGCCTCCATAGTCCCATCACATAATCCTCCACCACCACCACCACTACCACTACTACTACTACTACTACTACTACTACTACTACTACTACTACTAGCAAACATCACCACCAACACCAAAACCACTACCACTACCACCATCACCTCTAATGCTGCCATGGTAGATGTTTTCACAACTAATACCACCTAATACCACTACTGCCACAAATGACCACCACCTCAACGATCACAGTGCTCTTCACTGCAACACCACTGCCATCACATTCATCAAAACACTAACACCCAACACCAATACAACCACCACCACCACCACTACCACTACCGTCACCACAACGATCACTGATTTCTTCACTGCAACACCACCACCGCCATCACATGCACCAATCACCAACATAAACCAGCACCACCACCACCACCACCACCACCACCAACGCTACCACCACGACAACGACAATCACCGCCGCCACAACCACATTGCCCTCCACCACTCATGTAAAATGACAAACAGTGACAACCTGCATGAAAAAACTACAACACAATCCTCATTAAAAGTACGATCGGAAGAAATGTCAAAAGAGAATTCTGATGTTTTGTTTTCGCGTTCGCTTACTTAGAAATTAATAAAACACGAAATTGCTAGAGTGTCATGTGTGGTACGGAGTATGGTGGTGGCGACGGCGGCGAAGACAGGCGGTGGTGCGGATGTCTGAGATGATGATAATAGTGGTGGTGGTGGTGGTGGTGGTGGTGGTGGTGGCTGTCGTCGTCGTGCAGATGGTGGTATAGTGTGTGTAGTGGCAGCTGTAGTAAGATTGACAGTGGTGGTGGTCATGGCAATGATAGTGGTCAATGAATTAATGAAGATGATGATGATGATAATAGTGGTGGTGGTGGTGGTGGTGTGGTGGTGGTGGTGGTGGTGGTGGTGATGGTAGTGGCTGTCGTCGTCGTGCAGATGGTGGTATAGTGTGTGTAGTGGCAGCTGTAGTAAGATTGACAGTGGTGGTGGTCATGGCAATGATAGTGGTCAATGAATGAATGAAGATGATGATGATGATAATAGTGGTGGTGGTGGTGGTGGTGGTGGTGGTGGTGGTGGTGGCTGTCGTCGTCGTGCAGATGGTGGTATAGTGTGTGTAGTGGCAGCTGTAGTAAGATTGACAGTGGTGGTGGTCATGGCAATGATAGTGGTCAATGAATTAATGAAGATGATGATGATGATAATAGTGGTGGTGGTGGTGGTGGCTGTCGTCGTCGTGCAGATGGTGGTATAGTGTGTATAGTGGCAGCTGTAGTAAGATTGACAGTGGTGGTGGTCATGGTGATGATAGTGGTCAATGAATTAATGAAGATGACGATGATGATGATGATGACGATGATGATGATGATGATGATCGTAACGATAATGACGATGACGACGACCACGATCGTGAAGATGATGGTAATGATGATGATGATTGTAGTGGTGATAATGATGATGATTATTATGATGATGCTGCTGGTCGGTGTTGCTGGCGTCGGTGTTCATGGTCGGTGTTCATGGTATAGTGATGATTGTGGTGGTGGTGATGGTGGTGGTGGTAGCAAATATAATGTTTGTGCAGCTGCTAATTGTTGTGGTGGGAATAATGGTGGCGGTGGTGGTGGCGGTGGCGGTGGCCGCGGTGGTGGTGTTGGTGTTGGTGGTAGTGGTGGTAGTGATAATGTTGGCGGTGGTGCTTCTGAAAGAGTAAGTAGTATGGTGGTCTTGCAATGGATAGTGACTGAGTTTGTGGCCATGATGGTGATGATGTAGGCCGGAAGATTTATGATGATGATGATGATGATGTTAATGATGGTAATGACAATGATGATGAAGATGATGATGGCCGTGTTGGTGGTAGTGATGATGAAGATGATGACGATGATGGTCGTGGGGGTGGTAGTGATGATGATGATGAGGATAATGATGCTGATAATGATGATGATGATCATCATCATCATGATCATGATGGAGATGATGATGATGATGATAATGATGATGATGATGATGATGTGATGATGATGATGATGATGATGATGACGATGATGGTGATGACGATGGTGATGATGATGATGGCGACGCTGATGATGTTGTTGAGGATGACAACGTCGATGATAAAAATGACGATTGTCCCAATCACGAAGATGATGATGATGATGACGATGGTGATTAGGATGAAGAGTATAAAAATGATAACGAATATGACTTGATGATGATGAAAATGATTTGATGATGATGATGATGGTGATAAATGAACATAACCAGGATGCTGATGATGATGATGATGATGATGACGACGACGATGATGATGGTCATGTTGATGATGACGACTAGGACGACGACGCTGACAACGACATCGACGACGACTATGATGTTAATGATGAGGATGCTGAATATAATGGCGACGAAGTAGATGAAAACGGTTGTGCTAATGATAATGAGGAACGCAATAATTAGATGAAGAAGATGCTGACAACAATAGCATCCTTGAAGTGTTTTGATACCTTGATTCCTGTTGGGGGTTGATGCTGGTGTCGCTAGTAGTGGTGATGAGAGAAAAAAGGGGGCGTGGCTGACGAGGACAAACTCCAGCATAGATTCGCTAAAAGCATACATGATTTCGTTGAGGTTAAGATGGCAGAGCGGTTTGGTTATGGTGGCGGTGTGTGCCAGTGTTATGATATTTGTGGTATTAGGTAAGATGAACATGAAGTTGATAGCATGGGCATATCTTCTTCTTCTTCTTCTTCTTCTTCTTCTTCTTCTTCTTCTTCTTCTTCTTCTTCTTCTTCTTCTTCTTCTTCTTCTTCTTCTTCTTCTTCTTCTTCTTCTTCTTCCCCTTCTTCTTCTTCATCTTCTTCTCCTCCTTCTTCTTCTTGTTCTCCTCCTCCGCTTCCTCCTCCTTCTTCTTCTTTTTCTTCCTCTACTTCATATTATTATTATTAGTTTCGCTCACGTTTCGTCTTATTTCTGGTACGATTTATGTGAGTAGCGAGCTACTACCTCTCACCTCAGATATCCACAAGTTTTCGGCACGAGTAGTAGTAGTTACTAGAAGATAGGATATTCCACACGAAAAAATTTGAAAAGCGTAAATGTGGAAAAGGAGATTACAAAAGAAAGTGAAGACTTTAAGATAAGATCTGAGTAAAATAGAAGCCTGGAAACTGAACAAATTGGGAAACACAAGATTCGAATCTTCTCTCCGGAAAAGATACTTAGTCAAATAGAGAGGATTTGGGACTGTCACAGAAGAACAGAAGCAGCGTATCAAATCTGTAGCAGGTAAGCATTCCAGATATCAGAAAAGAAAACATCAGTATCAACAGAAAGATTATTTGAGACAGACCAGAGGAGATCTTATAACCAAATAAATAGTGGGGAACCAAGTACTCAAAATAAGATACCTAATACAGAAGAGGTTAGAAGGTTCTGAAGTAATATTTGGGATAAGCCAGTCAATCATAATGAAGATGCAGTATGGTTAAAGAAAGTGATGGAAGGAGTAGTGAGTGAGAAGTAGCCAGATCTAAGATTAACTAGTGCATTAATGAGTAAAATGTTAGGAAAGATGACGAATTGAAAGGGCCCAGGACCAGATTTATTTCAACAAATTTATTAGTTTACATGGGAAGCTTGTATGTATGTGACAAGCTCCTCCCACTTTCCGTCTATCAAATTCATCTTCAAAGCATTGGTCGTCTGTGGTGATAGTTGTTATGGTGCTGGGAACGTATAGCGTCTAGTAGAAGACACTAGCCCGAGGTGCAACACACGCGTAATGCTCAAGAGTACCAAGAACGTACATATTTCAGTGATGTATTATATTTTACGTAATGAAGTTAGATGTGTCTATGTAACGAAAAAGCGACTAAATATTGTATTTCTGAAGGAAAACTAAACATCTAACACATAATTGGTTTCATCTTTTGCAAAAATCATCAGCAGGTAATCGATAAACTTGTGTGTAGGACAAAATTATTCATTATACGATATTTTAATGTTTTCGCTTTCTAAATCAATAAAAAGAATAAAAAAGAAATCCGACTCTAAGGAAATAATATTCCATGAATATATATATATCAAGTAGATATGTATGTATCCTATTTTTATATTATTTAAGATAACATTGTTAAGAGAAGCCTTCTGCTGCGTCATTTTAGAAATGGAATCGTAAATGTGTATATATATATATATATATATATATATATATATATACCCACATACAAACAATTACATCATGTATAAATGTTTGTGAGTGTGTATACATATATACTGGAGGCCCAATGGCCCAGTGGTTAGGGCAGCGGGCTCCCGCTCGGATGATCGTGGTTTCGATTCCCAGACCGGACGTTCTTTGTGTTTATTGAGCGAAAAACCTCAAAGCCTTGAAACTCTACTCTTTCCAGCACCGCCGCGAGCGGTACATCATTTATATGATGAGAAGAATATACCACCAGCATTGCCCAAACGACCTGAACATTAGTTTCAAGATTCATCCAACGCTGGGACCACGGGCCGTATGTCCCCTGCCCAATTTAGGATCACAACATATCGGTACACTGCGACACAGTTTATTTTTCCCAACAGGCCCTGCTCTGTTTAACATTGTCCCAAAACTGACCGAAGAGGAAAAGGATCCCATTACCTTTAAACGGACTGTGGACAGATTTCTTCAAGGAATACCAGACAAGCCACCCATACCTGGATAAACTCACTCAACAAGAGCTCACTACTTGAATGGACCATAAACAAAACTTGACTTATAAAGGATTTAGATAATCCTATCAGGTTTTTAAAAAAAAGCCTCCGCCGGTTACGACGACGAGGGTCCCAGCTGATACGATCAACGTAACAGCTTGCTCGTGAAATTAACGTGCAAATGGCTGAGCATTCCACAGACACGTGTACCCTTAACGTAGTTCTCGGGGATAATCAGCGTGACACAGAGTGTGACAAGGCTGACCCTTTGAAATACAAGTACAACTCATTTTTGCCAGCTGAGTGGACTGGAGCAACGTGAAATAAAGTGTATTGCTCAAGGACACAACGCGTCGCCGGGAATTGAACTCACAACCTTACGATCATGAGCCGAATGCCCTAACCACTAAGCCACGCGCCCTCACAATCCTATCAGGTGGTGCTATTAAGTTAGACATGGCCAGGACCAATCTTTGGTCGAAACACATCTAAATTTTATCTAAGTTTTATGCAT
>NC_043009.1:58743213-58750713 GCF_006345805.1 Octopus sinensis
AGAAGTAATGCAGTGGGATCGTTTCATGCAGGTCGATTTAATTGAACAATACAATCATTACATCAATTTAAAATACAGAGCAATCTTCAGCTACAAAAAGACATAACATTTAATTACTAAAATGTCCATCTGTTATAACTTAATTAAACTCTATGTCTTTGTGCAGCTGCAGATTGCTCTGCATGTTAAATTGATGTAATTATTGCATTGTCCAATTAAATGGAGTTGCATGAAACGATCGTACTGCATTACCTCTGGATATCGTTGTTGTTTGCAGGAGTGGCTGTGTGGTAAGTAGCTTCTTAGCAGACAGACGTGTTGTTTTTTGCTCCGGCAAACGTCACGTGTTAACGGGAATTTTTGAACTTTC
Source organism: Octopus sinensis (assembly GCF_006345805.1). Classification (NCBI taxonomy): domain Eukaryota; kingdom Metazoa; phylum Mollusca; class Cephalopoda; order Octopoda; family Octopodidae; genus Octopus; species Octopus sinensis. Next base: position 58,743,584 of record NC_043009.1, read on the forward strand.
GACTCAACTAAAGGTAGGAATTTTGTATTTTTGCGGGCGAAGTGAAGTTTTATTGCTTGCATGAATGTTTTTTAGCATTAAATATTTTTTAGCAAGTAATAAGGCTCCACTTTGCTCCAGATATAATTTTTCTGCCTGTGTCGAGTGAAAAGAAAATTGTATTGATGTCGCGTTGTTTCAACGTGAAATATTGAACTTTCGTCTCGACTACGGGTAGGCGTTTTGTATTTTTGTGAGTTTAGTGAAGTTTTATTACTTGCATGAATGTTTTTTTAGCATTTAATATTTTTTTAGCAATAATGAGGCTCCACTTTGCTCCGGATATAATTTTTCTGCCTGTGTCGAGTAAAAAGAAATTGTATTTTTGAAGCGGCATAGTCCGTCTGAAAAAATTATTGTTGAAATTGTCGTTGTGTTGTCCACGGATTACCAAGGATTATTTACCAAGGGTTTTACCAAGTGCATTTGGCCTGGATTACAATTTTTGGCCGAAGAAGTGGAAAAAAAAAAAATTAATTCCTTTGTCTGAATTGAACTCTCTTTCTCTGTCTATTATTTATTTGTAAAAACTTTTTTGAACTGCCATTTTTAATTTTATTTCTTCCCTTCTGTTGCATTTTTTCATTCTCCTTTCTGTGGCTAATTTTAGTTTATCATTTTGAACTGTTGTATTTTATGTTATGGCAAAGGCAAAGAATTTCACTGTGTGGGAATTAACACCTCCCAAAAAATATTTGCACGAACTCGAGGAAAAGACCGTGGTGTTGAGGACATATTCAAAGTCACTCGACAGCATAATGGTTTTTCCGAGAGACACCATTGTGAACGAGCTGGCAGACTATATGCCAGCCGTTAAACATATTCAACGGGGAGTCAAATACGCAACGGTATGGTTGCTATTTGACTCCGCTAAAGCAGCTTGCAAATTTGCAAGCCAGTCCATTGAGGGCGATGAGATTCTGTTTCTCCCCAGTTACAAGGGGGAAAAATTGTTACGTTTATGGGTCTGTGGCCTGCCGCCCGGCTTTGAGCCCGAGTGGCTAGAATACTCTATCCGCCGGGGTCTGGGTGACAGGAACGCAAAGATCCTCAACGTCAAAATGCAGCCTGCGGATAACTGGGAAGGGTCAAAGGCCACTTTGACTCTGTGGACCCAGTCGGCCAAGAGTCTGGTTTTGCCAGACTTCTTGAAGATGGCCGGATCCAAGTATCCGGTGATGCTTGAGGGACGCGCCCCCACGTGTCACCTTTGTTCGGAGACCGGCCACATCAAGAAGAGATGCCCCAGGGACCAGAGTAGGATCCTGGAGCGGCTGATATCAGAGCCTCTCCCTGCCCCACCAGTGGAGGGAGAGAAACAAAGTGAGGAGGGCGAAAAATCCTCCTCCAAAAAAAAGAGAAAGGTGGGGAGCAATGGCGACCCACCAAAGGACCCGAAAGCTCCGGGAGAGGAGAACCCGGTGCGCACAGCTCCGGAACCTCAGCCTCCCGTGGCCCAGGGCCAGAAGAAAAGAAAAAAAAAGAGAAACGGAGCCCCGCCGGCGGATTGCTACACGCAGACGGCGGTTCCCGAGTATCTCCGGTCCTCTCAGGCGGGTGTGCCGCCTGAGGGACTATTTGTAGAAGATTTTGTGCTCCTCTTTTTCAAGGGAAAAAAGGTGGAAGACGCCGTCAGAAAAGTGAGAAAGAGAGGCCATTGGGAGGTAATCCGGTCTTGTGTGGAAAACCCCGAGTGGCCTTCGCAGTTAGCTGCGGGGGTCGTGGGAAGGGTTGATCTACACGGGATCGTGAGTTCCTACCTGGCGGACTCTTTCCAGACCATACCACTGGACTCCGGCCTGACCAGCGAGTATTGCCTCAATGAGGCAAGAGCAATGGTCGGCCGGGTCACTTAGGCGATGTAACATCCTTGTAACATATGGAAGAGGAGGTTCATTGCCTCCTCTAAAATATGTAATGTGAACATTTTGTAATTTTTCGAAATTTTTTGAATTTTTTGAAATTTTTGAACTCTGTAAAATTATTGAAAAAAGAACATTGTTTTAGAGAAGTAAAAGTCGACGGGCGCTTTCTGACTTCTCCCATCACCATCTTCATCCACCGCCACCATCATCCATTAATGTCTGTGTCCAGCCCGGAGCTACTGCTACCTCTGTGTGATGCCCTAGTGGCAAATTATTGAAATAAAGTAGCTTGCTAACCAACCGCATGATTCTGGGTTCAGTCCCACTGCGTGGCATATTGGGCAAGTGTCTTCTGCTATAGCCCCGGGCCGACCAATACCTTGTGAGTGGATTTGGCAGACGGAAACTGAAAGAAGCCTGTTGTATATATGTATATATATATATATATATATATATATATATATATATATATATATATATATGCGTGTATGTTGTATGTCTGTGTTTGTCCCCCCAACATCGCTTGACAACCGATGCTGGTGTGTTTATGTCCCCGTCACTTCGGCAAAAGAGACCGATAGAATAAGTACTGGGCTTACAAAAAGAATAAGTCACGGGGCTGAGTTGCTCGACTAAAGGCGGTGCTCCACCATGGCCGCAGTCAATGACTGAAACAAGTAAAAGAGTAAAAGAGTAAAAGATATATATATATATATATATATATATGTATGTTTGTATATGTATGTATATATATATATATATATATGTATGTTTGTATATATATATATATATATATATATAGGTAATGTACACATTCCATTATTCTGTTATTTGTTTCAGTCAAATGACAGTGGCTTTAGTCGAACAAATTAACCCCCCAAGACTTACTCGTTGTAAGCCCAGTACTTGCTCAACCGAAAGCCTAGCTTATGGGGCGTAAACTCTCCAACATCGGTTGTCAAGCGATGGTGGGGGTCAAACAGGGACAAACAAATCCATACATGTATACATACATACGTACGTAAGTTTGTATGTATATATATATATACTCTCTCTTTTTACTCTTTTTACTCTTTTTACTTGTTTCAGTCATTTGACTGCGGCCATGCTGGAGCACCGCCTTTAGTCGAGCAACTCGACCCCGGGACTTATTCTTTGTAAGCCCAGTACTTATTCTATCGGTCTCTTTTGCCAAACCGCTAAGTGACGGGGACGTAAACACACCAGCATCGGTTGTCAAGCAATGCTAGGGGAACAAACACAGACACACAAACATATTCACACACACATATATATATATACATATATACGACAGGCTTCTTTCAGTTTCCGTCTACCAAATCCACTCACAAGGCATTGGTCGGCCCGGGGCTATAGCAGAAGACACTTGCCCAAGATGCCACGCAGTGGGACTGAACCCGGAACCATGTGGTTGGTTGGCAAGCTACTTACCAAACAGCCACTCCTGCGCCTATATATATATATATATTTATGTATATACGATGGGCTTCTTTCAGTTTCCGTCTACTAAATCCACTCACAAGGCTTTGGTCGGCCAGAGGCTATAGTAGAAAGTAATTGCCCAAGATGTCACGCAGGAGGACTGAACCTAGAACTATGTGGTTTGGAATAAAGCTTCTTACCACACTGTCACGGATCTTTTATATTATTAACTTTTATTTGTTCCAGTCAGACTGTGGCCATGCTGCCGCACCGTCTCGATAAATTTTTGGGAACGAATGAGCCCCAGTTCGTACGTTTTGAGCCTTGTACTTTTTCTATCATTTTCGATTGCCATGCGAACACGGAACCGTGTGGTCGCAAGGCAAACGTTTTACCACGCAACCACGTCTGCGCTTATGATTAAATATATATATATATATATATATATACATATATTTATATATATATATATATATATGTATATATATATACATGCATATATATATAAACCAACTGTTAACCTAATTCACACGTAAAAGTAGACAAACATGGTTTAAAAAGGGACATTGGAATATTGATGTGTATGCGTATGCGTGTATGTATGCGCCCATGTGTTCGTGTGTGTGTGTGTGTGAGTGTGTGTGCGCGTAACTTTCTCTTGGGAGCCGTGGATTTTCGGTAAACATCGCACATTCTTCATAGACGGTGAAGGGAGTGGGATTGTACAGCAATTTTTATGTCTAAGACTGTTCTGTTATGTGGACACAGTATTTCAACACGAATGAATTTATATCTGGAGTTATATTTAGATAAAATTGCTCACACCCACACACACACGCACACTGTCACTCACTCACAGACACATTTATAGAATATTATGTAATTTTCTTCTAGCTTTGGCTGTAGTGTTAGTATTCTGTTCTCACCACCTGTAAATGCTATGTTGTTTTTCTTAAAACTCCACCAAAACATCAACCAAAAATTAATATATACATACGTGCATCGGTACGTGTCTGTTTATTAATGTCCATGTCAGCTTATGTATATGTACACGTGAGCCACTGTGCGTATATATGCGGATGTGTATACATACGTGCATCGGTACGTGTCTGTTTATTAATGTACATGTCAGCTTATGTATATGTACATGTGAGCCACTGTGCGCATGTGCGTATATATGCGGATGTGTATTTATATATGCGTACACGCACAAGCTTACGCATATGAATATCTGAATATATAAATATGGATGAATAAAGAGAAAATGGCAGAGTAAATGATAAATATAGAGAAATTTAGACAAAAAGAGACAACATCTGCTCCACGTGTGTTTTTTGATATATTTTTTTTGTGTGTATGTGTGTGTGTGCATGTTTGTGTGTGTGTGCGTGTGTGTGCTTGAATGTGTGTGTATATGCGGGTTTGTGTGAATCTGTGTATGTTTAGGTGTAGATTTATACGTGTTTATGTATCTATGCATGTCTGTATACGTAGTTGAATGATTACATATGTGTTCGCTTATACACACCCCCACACGCATATATATATATATATGTTTGCGTACATTTGTGTATGTATGTGGCATGCCCGCGTGCGTGTGTGTATGTCACAGTGTGTGCGTGTGCGTGTTTATATTATAAAGTCGTTCATAGAATTTCCAAGCCGCATGGATATAATGTTTGACTTGACGTGAAGTATACTACAAAGAGTTTAATTTTTACTATAATCTTCACGTTCTAAAATGAATATCCAATATGATATAACATAATCATAAGAATATTTAAATATTCATAATATTTATAAATCATATTTAAGTGATGGAAATGTGGAAAACGAAGCCGATAATTAACGATTATTAAAACGGTTCTGTAGATGTAGAAAAGAATTTATTAGCTTGGTGCATAATTATTGCGGCTTTTTTCAACAAATTTTATTCAACAAAAATAATTATATTTAACAAAAGCATCTTTAAATGACGGTCTCACCTCCTGCCAAACAAATGGGAAACAGTAATTGAAGTAGATGGTGAATATGCTCCGGAATAATCATGTAAATCTTCACGTTCTAAAACGAATATCCAATATGATATAAAAACATAATCATAAGAATATTTAAATATTCATAATATTTATAAATCATATTTAAGTGATGGAAATGTGGAAAACGAAGCTGATAATTAACGATGACTAAAACGGTTCTGTAGATGTAGAAAAGAATATATAATAAGTGAATTAAGTATTTATTAGGTTGGTGCATAATTATTGCGGCTTTTTTCAACAAATTTTATTCAGCAAAAACAATTATACTTAACAAAAGCGTCTTTAAATGACGGTCTCACCTCCTGCCAAACAAATGGGAAACAGTAATTGAAGTAGATGGTGAATATGCTCCGGAATAATCATGCAAATGTTCACGTTCTAAAATGAATATCCAATATGATATAACATAATCATAAGAATATTTAAATATTCATAATATTTATAAATCATATTTAAGTGATGGAAATGTGGAAAACGAAACCGATAATTAACGATTATTAAAACGGTTCTGTAGATGTAGAAAAGAATTTATTAGCTTGGTGCATAATTATTGCGGCTTTTTTCAACAAATTCTATTCAACAAAAATAATTATATTTAACAAAAGCATCTGTAAATGACGGTCTCACCTCCTGCCAAACAAATGGGAAACAGTAATTGAAGTAGATGGTGAATATGCTCCGGAATAATCAGGTAAATCTTCACGTTCTAAAATGAATATCCAATATGATATATCCTAATCATAAGAATATTTAAATATTCATAATATTTATAAATCATATTTAAGTGATGGAAATACGGAAAACGAATCCGATAATTAACGATGATTAAAACGGTTCTGTAGATGTAGAAAAGAATATATAATAAGTGAATTAAGCATTTATTAGGTTGGTGCATAATTATTGCGGCTTTTTTCAACAAATTTTATTCAACAAAAATAATTATATTTAACAAAAGCATCTTTAAATGACGGTCTGACCTCCTGCCAAGTAAATGGGAAACAGTAATTGAAGTAGATGGTGAATATGCTCCGAAATAATCATTTAAAGATGTTTTTGTTACATGTTGTTATTGTTTTTTTTTAATAAAATTTGTTGCAAAAAAGCCGCAATAATTATGCACCAACCCAATATATACATTTATGATGAGGACAACGTGGTTTTGACACATGCCAGCGCTTGGTTTTCCTCTTAAACAGGAGCAGGACGACTGTAGGTTTTGTGTCCTGCTAAGGAACTTACATTCATTTGTACGAGCATGGCCACGACGTGAACCTCCTGTGATAGGTGTTAAAATTGCTATTTTGGTGAGCAGTGGTGTGAGGTTTCAAGAGAAAATCAACAAGTAACGTGTGTGTGTGTTCTCTGGTGACTTCTAAGCTTTTGCCTTACTGATCGGCGTTCGGCCAAGCCTGATTTTCTTTCTTGGTCTGGACGTTGTCCGTGCAACATCGATATTCCTCCCTGTGCTTGTGACAACCTTATATCTCTGCCGTGAGGCTTCATTTCCACACACGCCAGATTAATTTAATTCGTTCTGAGTCAAAAGACACCTGTTGCTATGTCCTGGTATTATTTTTTATTGTATTTGTGTAACATTGTCCGTGTTTTTCCGTCATTGCTTTTGTACATATTCGCCGCTTTCTTCCAAGGAATTTAATGCTCTTAGTTTATTTTTTTCTTGGGGCTGGCCAGATTGGACCAATCTTGAGTATAATCAGCCGAAATTGCGAAGATAAGCTGGTAC
>NC_043009.1:58754702-58757202 GCF_006345805.1 Octopus sinensis
CGCTAGGCATTGTTTCTCATAGTTACATATAGTCTGTATAGTTACATACATTTGTGCGAATGTCATAATTACGAATTGATATAAATTATTATAGCTCTAAGCATAATACACATATAATATACGCTATATGCGTGTGTATGGAATGGTGTGTGTGTGCGCGTGTGCATGTATATATGCAGCTGCTCTTATAAGTATATATATGTATACTATATATGTAGGTATATATATATGTGTGTGTGAGTGTGTATGTGTGTGTAGTATATATATATATATATATATATACATACATGCATATATATATATATGTATATATGTATATATATATACATACATACATACATATATATATATATGTGTATATACAGGTTCATATATATATATATATAAATATATCTATATATATATGTATGTGTATATGTATTAATATAATGCGGTTCATATGTTTGTGTGTGTGTGTTGGAGAGTTTGCACGTGTGTAATTCTCGCACACTCTCTCTCTCTCTCTCTCCTCTCTCTCTCTCTCAAACACATACATAGATATATACTTAGACATTTCAATATATCTCGACTGGAATAATCTATGTCAAGTGAGTGATTGTTTGCATATAAGTCACTGAAAGGTTCACGATGACGATGACGACGACGACGACGACGACGGTGCTGGAGGTACAGCTCCTGCAATGGAAAGGGTTCCGGTCAAGCGTATAAGTAGATATATACATACACACACATACACACACATATATATATATATAGTCAAAATAAGCAACAGGGATATCCAGAGGTAATGCAGTACGATCGTTTCATGCAACTCCATTTAATTGGACAATGCAATCATTGTAGCGAACCCCCCACCATCTTCTTTCTCGCAGTTTTATTGGACTGTGTGTTGTTGCAGAAGCGAATTGTTATCATCTCAGTCAGACGAGGTGCCCAGTACTGAGAAGTAGCAGAAATAACCCGAAACCTGAACTGGTCTACTGGTCCCGTCATTAGGAGATGTTAGGAGTTGGCTCCCTTGCTCGCAATTTATTGCATACAGATGTCCTCTTGGGGTTAGAAAAACACAGTAGAGTCCGCTCGAACGGACTACAATGTTAAAGTGGCTATGAATATTTATTTCTTTATTGCCCACAAGGGGCTAAACATAGAGGAGACAAACAAAGACAGACAAAGGGATTAAGTCGATTACATCAACCCCAGTGCGTAACTGGTACTTTATTTATCGATCCCGAAAGGATGAAAGGCAAAGTCGACCTCGTCGGAATTTGAACTCAGAACGTAACAGCAGGCGAAATACGGCTACGTATTTCGTCCGGCGTGCTAACGATTCTGCCAGCTCGCCGCCATGAATATTATTTACACACCACACACACACTCACACACACTCACACACACACACACACACACACACATACACACACACACACACACACACACACACACACACACACACACACACACACATATATATATATATATACAAAATGGGACAAGAACGCAAAATATCAGGACAGCCAGGTGATACAAAAAGGGACAACAAAACATCCAGATAGACGATACAAAGAAAACAAAGATGGGTCATTCGAAATTTTCTTTCTTCAGTCAAGCACCAGATTATCCTCACAATTTCGGCTGATTATTCTTGGGATTGCACCAATCTGGCCATCCCCAAGGAAAAACTAAGCTAAGAGCATCAGATTTCTTGGAAGAAAGCACTGAATGTATACAAAAACAAGGACGGAAAAAAAAACGGACAATGTTACGCAAATATAAATTCAATAAAAAATATACAATAAAAATAATAACAGGACGTAACAACAGGTGTCCTTTAACAAAGAACGAATTGAATTAAGCTGGCGCTTGTGGAAATGAATCCTTACGGCAGAGATACCAAAGTATCACAAACACGGGGGAAAATATCGATGTTGCATGAACAACGGTCAGACCAAGAAAGAAAGAGCAGGCTTGGCCGATCGGTCACGTGCGAAGAGAAGAGAGAGAAGTACAAGCAGAGGGACATATACATGCATACCTCAAGATAATCGACTCTCCCATCATCAGACGACGTTTGAGGCTTCGGCAACTTCTTGCTGCACAGTCACACTCATGATTTGTTAATAAAGATCAAATGTTTGTATTCACATAAGATCTCTGCCTCTCTCAAATTGACATTACCTGTACAGGTGCACCGTGGTGTGCCACCACATGCCAGATGATGAAATGATCGCAGAGCAACGTGAGATGAAGTGCCTTGCTCAACAACACAACTCAACGCCCGGCATGGGTGTCGAACCCACGATCTCACAAGCGTGAATGGAACATCCAAATCACTAATCCATACGCCTATGTGTGTGTGTGCGCCGCTGAATCCGAGAAATGCATGTATGTATGTGTGTATGTGCGTACGTATGCATGCATGCATGTATGTATGTATGCATGTATGTATGTATGTATGTATGTATGTATGGTATGTATGTGCGTACGTATGCATGCATGT
>NC_043009.1:58762202-58764702 GCF_006345805.1 Octopus sinensis
TCGTCTGCCGTTACGTTCTGTGTTCAAATTCCACCGAGGTCGACTTTGCCTTTCATCCTTTCGGGGTCGATAAATTAAGTACCAGTTACGCACTGGGGTCGATGTAATGGACTTGATCAGTGTGTCTGTCTGTGTTTGTCTCCTCTGTGTTTAGCCCCTTGTGGGTAGTAAAGAAATAGGTTCTACATTAGTGTATAACAAATCTATCAAGGGACTGAGTAACTATAGCGTATATGACTCGTGGTTGTTCGGTGAGCTTCATGGAGTTGATTGATATTCAGTTTGAAGTTTTGTGTGTTAATGTGGGAAGAAGGAAATTTCAATCCATTGTAGGCGCATGCGTGGCTGTGTGGTAAGAAGCTTACTTCCAAATCACATAGTTCCGGGTTCAGTCCCCCCGCGTGGCACTTTGAGTAAAAGTCTTCTACTATAGCATCGGGCCGACTAAAGCCTTGTATGGATTTGGGAGACGGAAACCGAAAAAAGCTCGTTGTGTTTGTGTATGTGTGTGTATGTGTGTGTGTGTGTTTGTGTGTGTGTGTATGTGTGTGTGTGTGTGTGTGTCCGTGCGTTTGTATCTGTGTTTGTCCCCCACAACCGCTGGTCAACCAGTAATGGTGTGTTTACGTTTCCGTAACTTGACAGTTCGGCAAAACAGATCGAGAGGCTACAGAAAAACATACTGAGGTCTATTCTTTCGTCTTAAAACTCTTCAATAATTGCCGCAGTCTAATGACACACATGTTAAAGATTAAAAGATTAAAGTTGTGATTCTAAAGTGTAATGACTGGAAGGAAAGCGGAGTATAGAAAGGAAGAGATGAAACACAACACGCTCAGAGGGATGGGTAGAGCTAATGTGTTTGTGTAGGACATCGATATACAAATATTAAGCTAGGTTAGAGCAACCAATGAATGATTTTCCACAATTTAACCGTTGCGAAAATGGTGAAGAGGTTGTCGCTGGTCATTGCTATTTATTTGATTTCGTTTTTGTTGTTGCAGCAACTCCTCCTGCCATTAATTTTGCCCATTGCAGTCGTTGCAATTTCATGAGACACTTTGACTAAACATTATGTAAAGCTATTTAAGGCGGTGAACTGGCAAAAACGTTAGTACGCCGGGCGAATTGTTTAGCGGTATTTCGTCTGCCGTTACGTTCTGAGTTCAAATTCCGCACTGGGGTCGATATAATCGACTTGATCCGTTTGTCTGTCCTTGTTTGTTCCCTCTGTGTGTAGACCCTTGTGGGTAGTAAAGAAATAGGTATTTCGTCTACCGTTACGTTCTGAGTTCAAATTCCTCCGAGATAGACTTTGCCTTTCATCCTTTCAGGGTCGACTAAATACGTACAAGTTACGCACTGGGGTTGATATAATCGACTTAATCCGTCTGTCTGTCCTTGTTTGACCCCTCTGTGTGTAGCTCCTTGTGGATAGTAAAGAAATAGGTATTTCGTCTAACGTTACGTTCTCAGTTCAAATTCCACCGAGATCGACTTTGGTTTTCATCCTTTTGGTGTCGATAAATTAAGTACCAGTTGCGTACAGAGGTCGGTCTAATCGAATGGACCACTTTCCCGAAAATTTCGGGTTTGTGCCTAGAGTAGAAAAAAAGAGAATGGAATAGATTGAAAACAGATTTTCACTGATAATTATTATTATCTATTTTATAAAACGTGTGGAGACACATGGCTTAGTGGTTAGAGCAGCGGGTTCGAATCTCAGACCGGGTGATGTGTGCTTTCATGAGCGAAACACATAAGCTACACCCGACATTTGTGCTGTGTAAGTAGTCGAGTCGAGTAGCTTTTGCAGCCTCAGGACCTTGATTAAAAGCAAAAAGAAGGAGGTTTCGAAAATGTTCGGTTTACTGAAACGAACATTCCCTTTTAATGACCTTAAAAAGAAACGAAAATTGACAAAAATTAAATAGAAACATGAAAAAAACAAAATATATTATAAAAGGATTTAAAAATGGAATTCTCGAAAAAAATAGATTCCAAAATTTTAAAATACAGCAAATTGCAAAATTAAAAAAAACACGTCAGGAACATAGATGCTAACCCAATACATTGCATTCAATTTTTAAAAAAATGGGAAATTCGGACAGAACTTATGGGATGACCTGATAAAAACCAGAATACAAAATACATAAATATCTTAGGCATAACAAATGAGAAAAGATGAGATATTAACGTGTTATAAACTTGAAACCTACTAGAATAAATTTGCTATGTGTATGAATGTATGTATAATATAGTAAAACAGTTTTTGAGCTAAAGATTAATAATATTTGGTATACGATAAAAATTGCAGATGTTTCTCTTAAAACATTCACACAAGCAAATTCAGAATTCGCATTCCAATATCCGCTCAGAGGGAGCTCTGATCGCCATGGGGCTGACTGTAGGCTGGTAGTGGTAGACAGTCATCCCCATGGCGCTTTGAATGAAAGGAAAGTACTATTTTTGCCGGCTGAGTGGTCTGCAACAACATGAA
>NC_043009.1:58769702-58777202 GCF_006345805.1 Octopus sinensis
GATGAAAGGCAAAGTCGACCTCGGCGGAATTTGAATCCAGAACGTAAGGAAAGACGAAATACTGCTAAGAAATTCACCAGGCATGCTAACGTTTCTTATATCTTTACTACCGACAAGGGGCTAAACATAGAGGAGACAGACAAGGACAAACAAACGGATTAAGTCAATTACATCGACCCCAGTGCGTAACTGGTACTTAATTTATCGACCCAGAAAGGATGAAGAACAAAGTCGACCTCGACGGAATTTGAACTCAGAACGTAAGGACAGACGAAATACCGCTAAGCATTTCGCCCAATGTGCTAACCTTTCTGCCAGCTCACCGCCTTAAAGCCCTCATAGATTAACGGGTCGGAAAAAGGGACCAATAGAATGAGAACATGTTATAGAAGAACATATACAGTGCTTGATTTGTTCGACTACACACTGCAAGGCGGTGCCCAAGTTTGGCAAGATTCCAGTGACTGAGACAAGTAAAAGATAAAATGATAAAAGATAAAAGATGTCTACATGAGTTCCTTTTCTATTGTCGCAAATCTTGAGTTTCTCCTTTCCCCTCGTCCCAACCCCAATCTCGGACACCCCGAAAAGGGTCATCAGGGTTGCCCTCTCTTCTCTGACTAAGCCATAAAAAAAGTTTCGTGAGACAGATTTTAATTATAAAGTAATATGTTTTTCATGCATTATCTCTGCTAGTTTTAATCGAAAGTTTTAATGTAATAAATTCGAAGGTGATCGTACTAAACAGAACACTAGAGTGGGAAAGAAGAAAAAAAAAGTTAATGACGTTTAGAATGCGCTGCAGGAAATTAGACAGTGAAGATGAAAACAAGATTACTACAATTACTGTTATGCGAAATTAGCATTATATAGTATATATATATATATATATATATATTATATATATATATATTAATATATATTATATATCTATACATATATATAATATATATATATATATATATATATGTATGTGTATATATGTACATATATATTCACAAATACATGAAGAGAAACACTTATATTGTAACTAAATTTAAACATATTTGTACAGTATGTACAGACGCACATGCACACGCACAGACTATCATGTACATACATATACACACATACACATATATATATATATACACATATATGGATATATATATATATATGTGTGTGTGTGTGTATATATACATATACATACATGCAGACACACAAGCACACATATATATATGAATGTATGTATTCACCACTGACATTAGTTAATACCAAACTAAACGTACCAATTAATTAAATACTTGACTGATACTAATTTTATCGAATCTCGACGGCATGAAACGGGAGGTCTACCTCGACGAGATTTGAACACAGATATATGAGTAGACTGACGTTAAGAATCCAACAGGCATTTTTCTCCAGCAATCTGGATACTGTGTTATTTAACACCTCTGCTTATGCTTCCATGCTAACAACTCCCTAACGCATCCATTTTAGGGAGGTACTGGCGATCGCAAATTCGCAGGACTGAGAAGTGGGGTGCGTTATTCTCAAAGAAAACGGTTCGTTTCATGTTGCTCAAAGGTATTCAGCTATAAATTTGTATGTCGTCCCGTTCAGGTAGAATATTGTGACTTCCGTCGTCACTTATACGCTCCCAAAAAACGAATATCCTTCTATGAGAGTACTAAGACTACAGACGGTAATATCCAGGGGTTGATCATGATGTCGACGACGACGACGAAGCTGATGATGATGATGACGATGATGATGATGATGATGATGATGATGATGATGACGATAATGGTGATGATGATGATGATGATGATGATGATGATGATGACGACGATGATGATGATGATGATGATGATGATGATGATGATGAAGTTGATGATGATGATGATGATGATAATGATGATGGTGATTATGATGATGATAATGTTGATGATGATTATGATGATGATGATGATGATGATGATTATGATGATGATGATGATGAGGATGATGATGGTGGGGGCGGTGATGGTGGTGCTGCTGCTGATGATATTGTTAACTTGCCTCTTCCTGTTTATCTTTTAATCAATTTGGAAAGATGAAGGGAAAGATGATTCTCTTCCAGATTTGAACTGATGTTATTGGGATGCAGCGTGTTACTTTGTCCTATGATCTACCTATCTTGTCATGCAACCCTTCTCGCATTGATTAAACCTAATATAAACACAATATTAGGGGGAAGTATTTGATAAGATTGATCCTGTGGAATTGATTTTTATCGATTAAGGTTAGACGGTCGACCTATACTGAAACAGAACATGCAACCATGTAACAGAATAATTCAATACTTCGATGCGCATGTCGGCAAGTATTTATCTTATGTACGAAACTGCATATATTTGGAGAGAGATAAAAGTCGATAATACTAAAGCCAGGACACGGGAGATCGATATTTAATTCGTCCTTACTCAGCCGGAAGGATGATCTCAAAATTGATAGGGCCAACAAAAAGTTGAACTTAGTACATTAGGTTACGTGAGAAACCGCAATGAGATGCAGTACACTTTTTTTGAAAGGGATAGGTCGTCCCCAGGGAGCTCAATGTATTGGCCACAAAATGCAAGGAAACCAAAAATTTGACAATGTTGGAATGTGGAGTAAAAAGTGACAGACAGATAACATACAGAGCAATGTTGTAACTATCAGATATAGGGAACAATCCAGAAACTTGTGTATAAAAGGAATCTAATAAGATATTCGGTAATCAGAAAAATATCACATAGATCACAAACACTGTCATAAATACATAAGAACAAATGAAGAAAAAGACAGAACTTGTTCCTACCGACGCATATTTAGACGGATGTAATAGAGACAGCATGGCAATATATGAACATGAACGGATAAAATGAGGGAACACACTAGTTTCAATATTTGTGTTTGAAGTTCGTCAGTGAGTGACCATGTACCAAATTTATGTATTCACTAAACTATTGGTTATCAACAGTTTTTAACAGCAGGATTAGGTAAATAGGCTCTCTCTCTCTCACACACACACACACAAATACACACACACATATATATATAAATATGTATACATTTATTTACATACATATTAATATACATATACATATATTTACACATACACATACATACATATATATAGAGAGAGAGATAGATAGATAGATAGATAGATAGATAGATAGATAGATAGATAGATAGATAGATAGATAGATAGATAGATAGATAGATAGATAGATAGATAGATAGATGGGTAGGTAGATAGATAGATAGATAGATAGATAGACAGACAGACAGATAAATAGAGATTGAAAGATAGATAAATAGATAGATAGACAGACAGATAGAGTTTGATAGATAGATAAACAGACAGATAGATATATACATACGTACGTACATACATACATGCATACATACATAAATACATACATACATAGATACATATATACATACATGCATACATACATAAATACATAGGTATTTGTAAAGGTCTATTTGGATGGCAAGGGAAGAAGAAATTAAGTAATGTTTCTACTACAAAAGGCAATGCACTCATAATCGAGTGCTCGAGACTTCACTTTTGACACTTCAACGCATCTGTGAGGGGATACACAACCATACAGCGATGAGTGAATTACATCCTATATCAGAAACAGCTGTAAGGAACTGAAGTTCACTACTGAAGTTCATTTCTTGCTCGCTTGTCCACTACATAATATCTTATTGTGCTCTGTACTCGTCTAACGGATATATAACACATATTCTCCATATTTTACACATTATTGACAGCGCGTTCGATTATCAATTAATATTGTGTTGACATTGTTTTCATTGTTTTCACTACTGAATATATATGTTGATTTTTCTTTTATGATAGTATATGTATAGACACATAGAAACAAATGCCTTATCTGGTGCGTAAAATATCTCCATGTCCAAGTGTAGATAAGCCATTAAGCTATTAATATCTTCTGTATTAATATTTAAGATAAGCCATTAAAGAATAAAATGTTTTTCAAGATAGAAATTCTCTTGAGTGTTGGGGAAGAGAATCAGGGTACACGGCTTCAGACAAATACCAGTGTAGAACAGTGTGTAAAATCAATTTTAGTTAGGTTTCAGTCTACGGAGGAAAAGTTGTTTACATTTACAAGGAAAAGTGTAACAAAAACGTTAGTATATATATCTACATCATATTTCTTAAAGATTTTTTGATAACTGTTGACTTGTGAATAAAATTGATAACTAAATACATAGATACATTCACACACACACTTATGTATATGTATATGTATGTATATGTATATGTATAGGTATATGTATATGTATATGTATATGTATATGTATATATATATATATATATATAATATATATATATATATATATATATATATATATATACACATATGCATATGTATATAATTACTTTAACATCTAAATATAACTACATAGGTAGACCACACATACACACACCAGAGACATATAAATTAAAATAACATTAAAAGCAAATTAAGGAAAAAACTTATTACGTTGGGAAGAGGAAATTTGAATATATTATGCATATTATTTTAAGTTTTCTTATGTCCCTTGACTCAGAGTGAAGTGAATATGCATGTATGCATGTATATATATATATATATATATATATATATATATATACATACATACACAAATTAGGGTATAAATACCACTTGCTAAAATCAAAGCGATAGCTCCTAAAACCATCATAAAAATTACGATAAAGATACACATGAACAATCCAATGAACGTTTCAGAAATGATTTCGCAGTGGAAACCTCAGCCATGAAAATCGTGAACGTAGTGGAGAAATATCTGCCATCGACGACGGTCAATTAAAGATAATCATTAAGAAAGATCCACGTAAAACCTCTCGAGAACTAGCAAAAGAACTTCAAGTTAGCCAGAAAACTGCCTGTAACCATTTGCAGGCGATCGGAAAATCAGAATAACTCGACAAATGGGTGCCACACGATTGGAATAAAAATCAGAAAATGCGCAGATATGAAATTTGCTCCTAGCCTTCTCTCGGTAACCAGACCGATCCATTTCTCGACCGTATTGTAACTTGAGATGAAAAGTGGGTTCTGTACAATAGTAACAAAAAACGTTCTTCGCAGTGGTTGGGCCAAAATAAAGCTCCAAAAACCTTCCCAAAAACCGATCTCTTCAAAAAGAAGGTTATGGTGAGTGTCTGTTGCTGTACTGCTGGACTCATCCACTTCTTAAAACCCGGCAAAAACCATTTCTGTCTCTATGACATTATTGCCCACACAGAGGGGACAAACATGGACAGACAAAATAATTAAGTCAATTACATAGACCCCAGCGTATAACTGGTATTTATTTAATCGACCCCGAAAGAATGAAAGGCAAAGTCGACCTCGACGGAATTTGAAATCTGAACGTAACGGAAGACGAAATACCTATTTCTTTACTACCCACAAGGGGCTAAACATAGAGAGGACAAACACAGACAGAAAAACGGATTAAGTCGATTATATCGACGCCAGTGCATAACTGGTACTTAATTTATCGAACCCGAAAGGATGAAAGGCAAAGTCGACCTCGGCGGAATTTGAAATAACAACGAAACGACAGACGAAATACCTCTATGCATTTTGCCCGGCGTGCTAACGTTTCTGCCAGCTCACCGCCTTCTGGCAAAAACCATTCCAGCAGAAAAATATTGCCATGGACTTGCCAAAATAAACGAAATACTGCTACTCCTTCTTCGGAAACTAGTGAACAGAAGAGGGGAAATTTTTTTTCACGACAAGGCTCGACCACACGTTTCATTAATGACGGTCCAGAAGTTGAGGAAACTTTGCTAAGAATTTCTTTCACACCCAGTTTATTCCCCAGACATTCTTCTACTGACTACTACTTGACAATCGATGTTGGTGTGTTTACGTCTTTGTAACTTAGCAATTCGGCAGAAAAACCGATCGAATAAGTACCCGGCTAACAAAGAATAGGACCAGAGTTCGATTTCTCCGACTAAAAAAGGCGGTGCTTCAGCTAGGCCCTAGTCAAATGACTGAAACAAGTGAAAGAATGAAATAATAGTATACACATACACACACACACAACAACACACATACATACATATATATATATATATTATATATATATATATATTATATATATATATATATTATATATATATATATATATATATATTATATATATATATATACATAGTGCAGGCGCATGGCTCAGTGGTTAGAGCGTCGAGCTTACGATAGTGAGGTTGTGAGATCGAATCTCGGACCGGGATGCGTGTTGTGTTCTTGAGCAAGACACTTTATTTCACGTTGCTCCAGTTCAATCACCTGTAGAAATAAGTTGCCACGTCGCTGGTGCCAAGCTGTATCGGCCTTTACCTTTCCCTTGGATAACATCAGTGGTGTGGAGAAGGGAGGCCGGGAAGTATGGGCGACTACTGGATGGATGGATGGATAGATAGATAGATAGATAGATAGATAGATAGAAGATAGATAGATAGATAGATAGATAATCAGACGGATATGGAAAGAGGAACTGAAATAGAAAATATGCTGTTAGGTGTCAAATGTTAATGATTCTTTCTACACGAAGACACCAATTAGATGCCTTAGCGTCTGATATTTAGACTACAGGTGATAAGAGGTCAATATCTAGTCGAATATTCACAAATGGTTATTCAATAAACAGCAGGTCGAGGCATTCCCCTGCCTGCAAGTGTGCCTGGAAGATGGATATATGCTGAGTGTATACATGATGCGTGTGTGTGTGTGTTATGACTGCAAATCAGGTTAAGCCAATTTTCAGTAAAGCTTCATATTTTGCAGAGTTGTGATATATCTGTTCCACAGTGATTTATAGACAAGGAATATTAACTGACACGCTAACGCGTGTGGACGTATATACTGGACGCATATATCTACATATGAAAATATATATATATATGCATGCATATATATATATATATATATATATATGTATATGTATGTATGTATGTATGTATATATATGTGTATGTATGTATATTTATGTATATATAAGTATACAACCATATATATGTATGTATCAAACCAACATATATAGGTATACAAATATATAAAATAACGTGAACACGTATTCATAAATACGTATATATTCGTTCTTGTATATATATGTGTACATGTATGTATATATCTATATGTGTGTATATATTTTATATATATGTGCATGTATAAATATACATATATATCTATCTATATGTATGTATATATATAATATATATATATATATATATATATATATATATATATATATATATAAAATATTATTCGAGACAAAACCCTATTTTTGCAAAACAAACAAGGAAAGACTTAATCAATACATAAAATTTTAATAAATAGTCAAAAAAAACCGCCACTACAATCGTTCTTGTCTTGATCAACAATCTTCAGGTGGAATTCCAATAATTCAGTGTCAAATTATAAATTTGGATTTATTCCCT
>NC_043009.1:58787202-58792202 GCF_006345805.1 Octopus sinensis
GATCATATACCTAAATAAAAATCCTAACCACCCTTCCGATACATATATAAAAATTAGTAAGCAATAAAAGCAGAATATTTAATATATCCTCTTCAATAACCAGCTTCAATAAAACTGCAAGTTATTAAATTAATGTATTAGAAAATGATGTTTATAGAAAGATTTAACTTCTTACGCCAACAGACGCTATAACGGGTATATATTTCCGTGCAAATTTTACCAGTGTGCTCAATAAATTTCAATATATTATTGAATTATATCAAATTATGACCTATAATGTAAGATGACAATGTAAAAATTCCTACACACACATATATATGTATTTATTTATTTACACATACATATCGCAATGTACGTATAGATTTGTTTATGTTCTCAAGTATATGCGTATAATGGAAGTGAATATATATATAAATATATAAATATATTCACTTGTCACTTCTTTTCTTTCCATTTTGTCTCTCTAATAGGCCCGAAACGCTGATGAGATTTGTGTTTGTCTGTGTGTAAGAGATTTGTCTGTTTGATAAATTGCTTCTGTCACTTTATTGCAGAGATCTTGTGATCGTTATTGTTGTTCTGTCCACTGATGCAAACTTAGCTTCACTCTTATTATTATTATTATATTATTATTATTATTATATTATTATTGTTATTATTATTATTATTATTATGTTATTATTATTATTATTATTATATTATTATTATATTATTATTGTTATTATTATTATTATTATTATTATTATTATGTTATTATTATTATTATTATTATTATTATTATTATTATTATTATTAGTATTATTATTATTATTGTTGTTGTTGTTGTTGTTGTTATTATTATTATTATTGTTGTTATTATTATTATTATTATTATTATTATTATTATTATTATTATTATCATTCTTTTTCTTCTTCATCTTCTTCTTCTTTCTTCTTCTTCTTCTTCTTCTTATTATTATTATTATTATTATTATTATTATTATTATTATTATTATTATTGTTGTTGTTGTTGTTGTTGTTGTTGTTGTTGTTGTTGTTATCATCATCATCACCATCATCATAGTTAATATGGATGTTACTTTTAACTGTAGACATTGTTGTTGTAGTAACAGGTAATATAATAACGGCATCATTAGCAGTACAAATAGTGCAACGATTATTATCAATTATTTTTATTATTATTATTATTATTATTATTATTATTATTATTATTATTATTATTTTTATTATTATTATTATTATTGTTATTATTATTATTATTATTGTTATTATTATTATTATTATCATTATCATCATCATCATCATCATTATTATTATTATTATTATTAGTAGTAGTAGTAGTAGTAGTAGTAGTAGTAGTAGTAGTAGTAGTAGTAGTAGTAATACAGTGGTAGTGGCAGCGGCGATAGGTGTTGCTGTTGCGGCGGCGGCGATAGCGCTGGTGGTGTTGGTGGTCGCGACCGCGTAGTGTTGGTGATGGTGGCGGTGATGATGGAAATGGTGTCGGTGGTGGTGATGGCACCGGTGGTGGTGGTAGTGGTGGTGGTGTTATGTATGCTTTCGTAATAGTGGTTTTCGATGTAGCTGCCGTGTTGGTCTTGTTGCTGTCTTCGTCTCTGTTTTTTGCAGATGTCGACGTGTTGTGTTGAACGGCTGTCGTTCGAAATTCTGTATTCAACATCAAAATCATCATAACTGTCATTACATCTTAAACGCAACACCACCACTAACATCACCACCATCATCACCACCAATACCACTGGCATCACTTTGGCCGTCGGCACACACACACACACACAGCATTAGCCATATCATACTCATAACCACCCCCACCACCATCATCATCATCAGCTTCAGTATCACCACGACCACCACCGCCGCCACCACTACGACCAGCACCACCAACACCACCATCACAACCACCAACACCACCATCACAGCCGTCATCATCATCATCAGCAGCAGCAGCATATTACTATTAATAACAAATATATATATATATATATATATATATAAATAACATATAACATATTTATAAACATATATAACTTATATATATATAATATATATAGGATCAGATTTCTAGCTCTATTCATAGTGTTTGAATCACAAACCTATCAAAATTCTGTGTGTGTGTATATATATATATGCATATATACAGTTGCGTCCAAAATGTTCAGAACCGCATTGTTTTCGCCAAAAAAAGTAAGTATAAGTTTTTATCAAAGTTGTTTTATATTCTATAATTTTTACACACAATAAATACAATATTAATTGTTATTGTCTGAGATTTTAGTGTAATTTGAGAGGATAATACAAAAGTTATGGATGATTTAGTGATTTACTGTAAAACCCATGGCGGCCAAAATGATCAGAACGGTTGAAAAAATAACAAAATAATTAAAAATGACAGAGGATACTGGAATTATCACACTTTGACATCTTCGACTGCACGAGGAAATTTCTTGCTAGGTGATCTTATTCCATCCTTTCTTGCTAGGTGATCTTATTCCATCCTTCCTGAAGGTCATTCCATAATTGCTCGGTTGTTTTAGGATGTCTGGCTTTCAAACGTTCTCCTAGAATATTCCACACATTTTCAATAGGATTGAGATCTGTGCTTTGAGCAGACGAATCCATAATAATAACCTTTTCAGCTTTGAGGAAGTTCATGACCACCTTAGCCTTGTGACATGGGGCATTGTCCTGCATGAATATGGGTGGTCGCTTAGTTGAATTTCTCAGCACAGGCACATCATAATAATCACCATCATCATCATAATCATAATCATCAGCATGATCCTCATCATCGTCATCATCATAATACTCATTCTCATCATCATCAACATCATCAACATAATCATCATCATCAGCATCATCGTCAACATAATAAACATCTTCGTCATCATCATAATCATCATCATCATCATCATAATCATCATCATCATCATCATCGTCGTCGTCGTCGTCATTGTAATCATCATCTTCGTCTCCATCATCATCATCGTCATCATCATCATCCTGACTATCAGCATAGAATCGTTTTTCCCCCCATTGTTATCACCACAACCATCAATTTTTCTCTAGACTAAATTATTATGTTTATTTTCTCTTCCTTGAATTTAAGTAATAAAATTCTTCAAGATTCGCCAACGTCACACTTACGTGGGAAAGCATCGTCTTACACGAAGTCGTTGTCCGTTTCATTTAACTCACATTCTTCCCCGCTCTCCTGATTCTTTCCCGCATCTCTCTGTCTCCTCTTCTTCTCTGGCTATGTGCATGAACACACGAAGCAACATTGTTTTACATTCGAAGTAAGCCTTATATTTACATATATAATACTAAACACAGACGTGTATATATATATATATATATATATATATATATACTAGAATAAGCACATAAACGTGAAACAAGGTGGAAAGAAGAGTACTCGAATACCGGAGGTACTGTAGTATGCTTCAGGAGTAAAGCTGCAAAGACGTCACAAATTATTTTTTTATGTCTTTGCAGCTTTATTAATAAAGAACATATATATATACAATCTTTATAAGCAAACCAGAAGGGTTTCTAAATTACGGAGCCATGTAAGGGTTGATTTGTGGCTTCGATTCTGGCTTCGCTTAGCTCATCAATTTTCACTCGACTGTTTATATATAAACGTCGTTTTAAATCCGAGGATACATACATATATATATATAATCAGCCGAAATTTTCTATGATGATCCGGTTTCCGACTGAAGATTAAAGGCTTCGAATGACCCGTCCGTTTTTTGTGTTCGTCTCTTTGTGTATTTCACGTTCTTGTTTTTTTATATATAATTTTTATACCTATATATATATATATATATACTAGCCCATATATATATACATATATACACATGTATACGCCTAGATATCCACGAAAGACAATCTTAGATACAGGGCGTTCGTATACATACACGTACACACACACACTCTTAAATATAAGTGTGTATGCATCAGAGATAAATTTTTATGTTATTTTATGTTTTTTTTTTAAGGTTGTATTTTGATAATATAATCCGCGTCACTCATTCTTTTCGTTCACTTTGTAGCCTCCACCCAACAACTCATTAATTTAATGGACACTGTTTGTGAAGAGGTTCCTGGATTAGACAAATGAAGACGGGTGCTGCACTGTATATATATTCAATTAACTCATATATCTAATTAACGAACAAAAGACGATCACGCGCACACTCATACACGCATAAATATAGAGAGATATGCATCGTAACATGCGTAGTGATAAACACTAAATAAATACAGTTGTAGAAGCATTAGCAAAATCATATAGGCTCATCGACACAATCTGACGCATGCGCTATCACATATCCATGCACACGTATCTATGAATTCTCAATAGTTGTATAAACATAAGAGCTTTTCAAATATATGTTAAATATTCTAATAGAAATGACTTCAATGATTTCCGATGCGTTTCTGGTCAAAAACAAAACCTCTGTTGCCGATGGTAGTATTTTACTGTCAATGCATTTAGTGAACGTCTGTACGTACATGAGTGTGAACGTATATAGGTGTTTTTATGTTCGTTTAGAAATGCATCTGTGCCTGAAATTGTACGACTAAATGCATGTACACCTAATTGCATGTAAATTATATATGTATACATACATACAGAGAGAGAGAGAGAGAGAGAGAGAATGAGAGATAGTTTGATAGATGTACATACATATATATATATATATATATATACTTTTTTCCTTCTCGAGACAGTCCTGGCTCATAGGGCCGGTGTCCCGGTTTTCTTGGCGTATAGGTCCCCCACCTCGACGGGACGCCGGTCCGTAGCAGGTGAGCTGCAAGATGCAGGAGGAAAGAGTAAGAGAAAGTTGTGGCGAAAGAATCAGCAGAAGTTCGCCATTACCTTCTGCCAGAGCTACGCGGAGTTTAGGTGTTTCGCTCATAAACACACACACACCGGCCGGTCTGAGATTCGAACCCACGAATATATA
>NC_043009.1:58797202-58812202 GCF_006345805.1 Octopus sinensis
GCATTCCACAGACACGTGTATCTTTAACGTAGTTCTCGGAGAGATTCAGCGTGACACATAGTATGACAAGGCTGGCCCTTTGAAATACAGGGGACAACAGAAATAAAGTTACGGTGAAAGAGTACAGCAATGTCCGCCACCACCACCTGCCGGAGCTTCGTGAAGCTTTAAGTGTTTATATGTATGTATATATGTGTGTGTATGTGTTTGTGTGTCTGTGTTTGTCCCCACCAACATCGCTTGACAACCGACGGTGGTGTGTTTACGCCCCCGTAACTTAGCGGTTCGGCAAAAGAGACCGATACAATAAGTACTAGCCTTCCAAAGAATAACTTCTGGGGGTCGATTTGATCGGCTCAAGGCGGTGCTCCAGCATGGCTGTAGTGAAATGACTGAAACAAGTAAAAGAGTAAGAGAGTAATTGTTTAAAATTCTATGTCTATGATAGAAGTACTGTGTGGCGCTTAATTTGCTCTTGGTTAAGAAACCATATTAAATGATTCAGAGTTGTAAGGTTGACAAATCTTTTTTAACATTATGGTATGGTTTCCAAAAGAATGGTGATCTCTATTTTATGTAAAATGTGTTGCTTGTCTTTTAAATTCCCTCTGTAGCTCGACAAAGACGTATTGCATCTCTATTTAGATTTCTAAAAGCATATTCATAAGATTCAGTGTGAAATGCTTTGTTCGTTAATCCTGCAAACAATTTTGAGTTTGAATGTATGTTAACAGAGACACAATAATCCAATCATTTGCTTTGCAATTACCTCCTAAGGACAATGATTGTCATCGTATAATTACTCTTATGTGTGTTATGATTACAATGATGTGTATTTAATTTATATTGATTCCAGTCCGCTAGTATTTGCGCAAACCTATATGTAGCCGAGGAATATTTTGGTTAAAGAGCATGTAGTATTTGCGGTTAGGGATAAATATTTAACGAGCAGTTTAGCTACTTGTAAATTATACAGATGAATTTAAGATACAAAGGATCTTTGTCAACGATAAATTTATATTGCCGGTAATTGTAGTTATATTGAAGGTTTTAATTTGGATTATCAAATAATGTATATTGGAATTTACAATGCATCGAAGAAATTTGCAAGTTTCAGGGTTTTCTTCACCTGTTATTCAAGACCTTAAGTGTTTGACAATATTACAATATTATAACGGTTCTTATGAATTCTACCAGCAGTTAGTGATTAAAGATACATAATATCAACAATAGATTATCTTAACGGAATAAACATTGAGGCATATCTGTGGATCTTGTACGCAAGATGTTCCAAATATGTAAATCAACAATAGCGCTGACCTCGGCTGTATGCTTTGAACCCATACTTACTCTGAATAGAACTAAATTAAGCTGCTTAATCTGAATATGATAGTGAAAGTGAAAGGAAAGCAATTATTTTCTCGCTTGAAAGATAACTTCAATAGCAGACTTCTTCACAGGCGTTACTTTTCGACGAGTAAGTGGAACAGAAGGAATATGTTATGTGATAAAAGCATAGCAATCTTACATATCAAAAGTGCCAATTCTCTGTACTGGATTATTTGAAGCCACTGGATTATACAGTGTCTTTGAAGTGTTTTAGAAAGGTGCACGGAATCCGGACTTCAATTTACTCCTGATACAATCAAATATATGTGAGCTCTTAACTCTAATAACTGTTTTCAAATGCAATGTTATTCTGCCAAGGGAATGATTGGTAAAATTAGAGGATGGCCTTTAAAAGTAAAATGTGATTCTTACATTAGAAATACAGTCATTATCATAATTTTCAACGATAATCTTAACATTATGATACAAGGTCCTTCCCAAGCTGATGTTCGCCATTGAATACTATACTGATATCATCCCCTAAAATTACCAATTCTATCCTTCTATCTGCCTTGCGACATCCTCGATTGATTAAACCTGTTTATGTCCGACTCTGTTTTGTACACAACTACGCCTACCTGCCGCCAATATTTAGACAACATAATATGGCCGCTTCCGTTTAATTGTCTCAATATTTTAATGATATCTTTATATTATTTTGCTCACTTATCCTTTCACGATTTTCAGTCTCTTTAATAATTCCTAAAGTAGTTCTGTCATACTTCATGTTATATTCTATGATTCTATTCCATATTTAGTTATATTCCTTTGACCTATGGTTTTGCCCTATAAATCATTGCCGGTATGAAACACCAGTTTTAGCGCTTCGGGTATATTGCCATCTTATTTTTTGCTGTCACTTAATTTATCAAAAGTATACCAAAGCGCCTGGTTTCGTTCTGTTCGTTACTCTAAAGGGCTGTATTCAACTTTTAACAGACGTCCAACATAAATGTATTTTCCGTTGCTATTTTATTAACATTGCTGACTTGGGTGAGTTCACTTGTTGCATGGCTATTGAACATCACTTGTGTTTTCATCATATTTATTTTTAGTCTCGCCTTGTTGCTTTCGCTGTTCAGTTCATTTAGTTTCTGTTCCAGTTCCTGAACAACGTTTGAGAAAGTGGCTATGACATCAACAAAGCGTAAATAACAACAACAACGACAAAGACAAAAAGGTCGGTATTTGTTTATTTATTTGTTATTTCATTTAAGCTTTTCAAAGACGCCTGCCAGTGCAGCATTAAAGAGTTTGGGCAATATTATGTCCCGTTGTTTAACTCTACACCAATATTGATTATTTTGCTTTCAGTATGAAGTCTTATAGATGATATTCCATGGTAATAAAGTATCATAGTCGTATATATATATATATATATATATGTATGTATGTATATATATGTATATATATATATATATATATATATATATATATATATATATATATATAATATATATATGTATATATATTTATATGTATATATATATGCATATATATATGTATATGTATATGTATATATGTATATATATATATGTGTGTGTGTGTATATATATATATAATATATGTATATATATATTTGTATGTATATATATATATATATGTATATATATATTTGTATGTATATATTTGTATGTATATATATATATATGTGTGTGTGTAAATATAACTTTGATGTACTCCCTTGTGAATGACCACTTCAAGTACAACCCTGTCATCATTGCTAAAATCTGTGACAATATCTTTAACGTTAATATCAATATTTCGTAATAGGTTTTTAGATGAATTGGTGAAGAACCAGTGGTGGTTTTTCTTCTTTATTTTGCAAAAACATTTTTATTTGTTTCATCGGAATTCACAAAAAAACGTTATTGTTATATTTTATTGATTTATTTTATTTTTATTGTGCTTTTAAAGATAGCTGGTACAGCAACTCAATTTGTGTTTTCTAATTAAGAGGAAAGGGTCATTTTCGAATGGTCGAATCAATTAGATTTGAGGTAGACATTTAATAGTTTTAAAAGCAATGTTTTGTATCATCTGCATGTAGTTATTTATTTTTTAAAAAAGGAAATCAAAATGTTTTATCAAGAGAAACAGAGGGACATATTAATTTTTCGCAAAAATATACGAAGATGATACCAAAAACAGTTTCCATTGTAAAAGCTTTAAATGAACACCATCTCAATCTCACATTAATGTAATCAGTTAATGGCGCCTTATTTCACAAAATCAGAAATATAAAGAAATATAAAGTTCAGATCTAGAACCACCTCTACCAAGAAGACAAATATAATAAATTGGAAAAGAAAAATACGAGTAACAATGTTTTCATAACTGCAGATGCAAAATCAACACAAAATACAAATAGCAATATCACTTCAACACGCTAACTAAACAAAACAGACGTGATTAATCGAGTTCAAATTTAATACAAAGAAAACAAATGACGACATTTTAAATTACATTATTACTAATGATATAAATTTGACACGAATTTAGTCATACATTACAAGATTAAAGCAACTAACAATACAAGAACCATGCTTCACCTTTAAAGATCATGAACCTGAATTCATCAATGCATACCTTAAACAGAATGTGCGTTCCATTAAATTTAGATATTGAAATTATTTGAAAAGTATATTAGGTCCAATCAGTCCTGAATAAATTGGTAGTTTCGATACCTTTCGTCCTCTGTAGAGTAATGACGACTTCGGAATTCAAGAATTAAACGAAGCCTTGAGAAAACTACTGATAGGTCCCACATGAACATCTGTAATTCCGTCAAATACTCAAGGTTCTAAATATCATTTGAGCACCGGTTTAATTAGGGAAAATTCTTTTGTGTCCTTTAACGTTTATATCTCATATGTGTCATGCAAAAAAATACATAACAAAAGGGAAACATACAGAAAAGATATATTTTCAGTATAAGTTTAGTACACATTAATTTTACATCATACAATGTGTCTATAAAACATTATAACATTTTAGTTATCAAGCTGGTTCTCAACAATGCATCTGCCTATTGTAATGAAGTAATTAAGCGTACAAAGTCGTCAATATATGTTATAATTTAACATTAAATTCTTTTGTAGCAACTCCCGTAACAAAATCTTAGTTAAGTATGTTCACGTATCAGAATTTATTGCTTCTATCACGAGCGAATAGCCTTAAATTTAGGGAAGGTTTTATTATGGATACTCTACACCTTAATGTTTGACCTCAACTTTATTTTAGCCACGCTAAAGAAACAGTAGGGAGACAAAGATGATCTTTGCAGAATATCAACTCAAAAACTAAGGAGCTGTAAAAGGGAATCACACAAAATTTTCTCGACGATCTAACCGTTCTGCCAATCCAATATAAAGAAGTAAAACAAATTCTACGGAAATTATTTTTACAGTGCACTCGAATTACACATTGTTTCTATAATTTCTACAAAATGACAAACCCAGACCAATTAAAATTAAACACACTACATATCTCGTGAGGGATGCAGCAAAATTATGCCAATGGTAAACACATGCACTGTTTATACTTCACTTCATTATCATTTATTTGCCAGTTAGTTAATTATTTAAACAAATTATCGATTGTTTTGATTAATCGTTCGTTTAATCAATCTGTCAGTTCGATTTGTGAAAGTCGTTTCGTCGCCATTCGTGACCTCAGCAATAACATACCTTAACCGAAAGACTAATCTAGCAATCAGTCAGTTACTTGGTTAAATATTTAACCGAGTTGTAAATTAACAAACGAATAAAATAGAACCAGCGTTTATTTGTGTGTGTGTATTATTGGCATAACGATCCTACCGAAGCAAAACAAAAACTATGCTTCATCGCACGTGTCATCATAGGAGATCAGATCTAATTGTCTTGCGTAACAGTTGTTTCGTTGTTACTAGCTACAAACCAGAATTATGTTTTGACATTACCAACACACATTTGACCTCAACATCACATATCGATTTAAAGGTCACTTCATATAAAATTTTCGTTTGTTAACAGCTGTTTAGAATTCCTAATGAAAAAAAAGGAAAGTGCTTATCAAGAATCGTTTCGAATTTAATGTCGACAAAGATATTATTTATGCGAAAGAGAAAAACATTTGAATGCTTTTGAAAGCCATATTACAATTAAAACTTTGTCATCACTTTCCCACATACATATTTTTAGAAATTCCATTTTCAAACCTCTAACTAATTAAACGTCATTCATAATTAACATCATTAAGCAGACAGAGAATTTTAAAACATGACAATATTTCAAATATACTCCCAGCCACAGAACACAGACACACGTATGCACACACACACACACACACACACGTATGCACACACACACACACACGTATGCACACACACACACACACATATACAAACACACAGACATGCACACAGACGTAATCTTTTCCAGAGTAATAACAAATCACTGGTCCAAACACTAGTAGAACTATAAACCCATGCACATAAGTTTTATAATAGCTTTCTCCAGATATATAGTCTGTGAAAAATAGTTATAGTCGATATGAGATGCATTGGGCATATTGTGAATTACTTGAGGCGCTGATGAAAGGACAATAATCCTAGAAATATGTATCTACATCCATCACCTTTCTTCCTATCTTCGACAACACTACTTACATAATGGTATTTGCTTATGAAACGTATAGCATACAATGCAGGCACCAAACAATATAGAAAATCTATAGAAATTGTGTGTGTACATATATAAATATATATATATATATAAACAGAACCTTTTAAAATGATAATAAACAATATATGTGTGTGTGTGTGTGCGTATGTGTGTGTATGTATATATATATATATATATATATACATATGTATGTGATATTGTCTGCAAAAATTTGAATTAGGACACACACAAAAAATCAATATTCAAAGTAATTGAACTTACACAATGAAATGGATTATTTCCCTTAAGTGTTCAAAAAACAATATTGTAGAGGTGCTATGAATTATTTCCCTTGTGTGCTTAAAAAATAGTTATATGAGTTTAATATAAAGGTCCCTTCTAGGTAGCGTATAATCGATTTTTTTCAACAACCTAGCATATCACGAGGTTCTAATCACGTGTCAAGTTTCATCAAAATCAATAAAACGTTGTAGAATGAGTTAGTTAACAACGCCACAAACAAACACATACCGATTAGATTCGATCCTCGATTGCCAAATTTCACTTAACACTTCGACGACTCACGGTAAAACAATAGTTTTCTGTGAAAGACATCAGTTACACATTTCACAGATGCCTTCGCTAAGCAGGATAATGTCTTTACTTCTCGCCAACCTCCGACAACCTCTCTCGCCGACCTCCAACAATCTTCCTCGCCCACCTCCGAAAACCCCTCTCGCCAACCTCCAACAATCTCTCCCTCTTCCAGCTGGCAGTTTTTTGTACTTTTTCGTGACGGAAAATACACATTTTGTGGCAGTTATAACGAAATTGCTTTCTGATATCAGAGTAATAAAGTGTTTTAATAGAACATTTTACTCCCGGGAATTACCGGGTACACCAGCGATCCGTCCTTGTTTACTTTGTATCGTGCACCTGGATGTATGTTTGTTCCATTTTTGTATGTATGTATGCATATATTTAGATATTATTTATATTATAATATGATCGAACACCATGCATCATTTTCCAAGTAAGTTTTATCGTAATAATTACGATATACACTCTTCTCCTTTACTCTCTCTTCTCTGTCTATCTCTCACCCTCTCTTTTTCTTCACTCTTTCTGGTTTTCTCTCCCACCCTTTCCTATTCCTCT
The DNA here is from genome assembly GCF_006345805.1 of Octopus sinensis. NCBI lineage: Eukaryota > Metazoa > Mollusca > Cephalopoda > Octopoda > Octopodidae > Octopus > Octopus sinensis. The sequence continues at coordinate 58,804,396 of NC_043009.1, forward strand.
CATCTCCCCTTCACCGTTCCCTCCCTCTCAATCCTCATCCACGACTCTCTCGCTGCGGACACGTGACGAGAGGGAATCCATCTTTCTGACTACTAGCTCCGCAAAGACTAAACGGGCTTATACTGTCTCTTCATAAGCTCGTCTCCTTAAATATTCAGAATAATTTTTCCATCATCTTGGCTTAACAACCCTCATCGTTTGTTTTTACTGTTTTGTTCTCACTGTCCTGTTCTTGTTGCCAATTTCACCCTCCTTACAAAAATCTCAAATTTCATTTAATTTGATTTGCAGGAAAGATTGTTTCAATGAAGTCGCGTCTTGTCCTTGCCTTCGAACGTGGAGTAGTTGAACAGGGACAACTGAAGAAGAAGGAATATTCTTTATGCTGCATGTCTCGTTTCTCTGTTTTTTTCGTTGTCCCAAAAAAGTTCGTTTCTATGTTTTTGTTTTTATGTTTTCGTTTCTCATTGTGTTCAACGCCTTTTTGATGTCCTGTACCCATATATGCATGTATATATACATATATATGTAGGTATGTAATATATGTATATTTATATATGTATATATCTATATATCATTTATATTATATATATATATATATATATATATATTATATATATAATATATATGTATATATATATATATATATATATAATATATATAATATATATATATAATATATATATATATATATTATATATATATATATATATATATATATCTAACAATGATAAATCTCAGAGCGAGTTATAAACAGTAGCGGTAACACATCGTGACGCATATTTGCCATTTGAATATGGCTCACCCATAAGGGTGGATGCTACTGTAGTTTGTAGCCCCAGGAAGATATCTCCTCCAGTTGGCTATAGACACACAACCTGTGTCCTCTCAGTATTTGTGAAGGGGAGTCATCCTCCCCGTCTTTAACACATGATACACACGTACCCGAGTTTCAAGGTGTTTACCTTTCATCAGCGTGTGACAATCATGGTTGTCGACGAGAAATCAGATCCCTTCACAAATACATATACTTGAAACAAATACATATAACTCGCTCTGAGATTTATCATTGCTTGATTTCACTTTTTCAATATCAGTGTCAATAGGACACTGGAAAAAGTATATGTATTTGTGAAGGGATCTGACTTCTCATCGACAACCATGATTGTCACACGCTGATGAAAGGTAAACACCTTGAAACTCGGGTACGTGTGTATCATGTGTTGAAGACGGGGAGGATGACACCCCTTCACAAATACTGAGAGGACACAGGTTGTGTGTCTATAGCCAACTGGAGGAGATATCTTCCTGGGGCTACAAACTACAGTAGCATCCACCCTTATGGGTGAGCCATATTCAAATGGCAAATATGCGTCACTATATATATATATATATATATATATATATATATATGTATGTATATACACACACATATACATTCATATCTACATACATATATTCATATGTACATAATACATACATACAGACAGACAGACAGACACACACAATCACACACATAAATATATTATATGCTATTTTATATTATATTGGGAGATTCCGTTGTGCAGGTGTGGCTAACGGGTGACAATGTTGCCTGCCACTATGGTTTCCGGCTCACTCTCACTGAGAAAATGTCTGCCACTATACCCTCGAACTGACAAAAAAACTTTGCGAGTAGATTTGGTTGATGGAAACTAAAAGACGCCCACACGGATGGGTGTGTTCGTCTGTACGCTTGTGTGTGAGTGTAAGTGTGTATGTGTCCGCTTGCAGTCCACCACCGCTTGATAATAGGTGTACGTGTGACAACATAACTTAGCAATACGGCAAAAGTGTCCGTTAGAATATATTGATTTTAAATTTGATTTTGATTTTTCCAGTTTCAGCTCATGAGCTGTGGCCATGCTGGAGCACCGCCATTTGGTTTGCTACATGATTTTACCTCACGGATGCTTTTTAGCAACTGCCATTTGGTGCATGAGGGAGTTCGATGCAGCTGCCCTCATCTGCACCTCCTGCCGTGAAGTTGGTTCATCCGGGACACCTGACAGGAAGAGATCCAGTTTCATTTTAAAGACATCCGCATCTACACCATGCAGGTCCCTCAGGTTCTTCGGGAGGATATTGAAGAGCTGTGGGCCTCTGAAGCCCAGGCTATCACAGTATCTTGTCCTACATCTTGATGGCAAATTTGGAGTCCTTGGTACCGCGCAGTGGTGCTCGGTTCTGGCATTTGTGTGACTCTCGATACCAAAGTGACTCTCGATGCCAAATATATTATACCGGGTTTTCAAATACAAGTACAGCGAATGATTCGCTACACTGAAAATTTTCAAGGCGATGCCCCAGACTGGCCGCTGTCTAATGATTGAAGCGAGAAGAAAATAAAAGATGAATATAACTGTAATGGGTTAAATATATCGCAGGAGTGGCTGTATCATAAGTAGCTTGCTTGCTAACCATATGGTTCCAGATTCTGTTCCACTGTGTATCACCTTGGACAAGTGTCTTCTATTATAGTCACGGGCCAAAAAAAGGCCTTGTGAGTGGATTTGGTAGACGGAACTGAAAGAAGTCCTTCGTATTTATGTATATATTGTATATATATATATATATATATATATATATATATATATATATATATATATATATATATGTCTTTTTCCTAAAATATATATTCTATATTCTACATATATATCTTTTTTTACTACCCACAAGGGGCTAAACACAGAGGGAACAAACGAAGATAAACAAACGGATTAAGTCGATTACATCGACCCCAGTGCGTAACTGGTACTTAATTTATCGATCCCGAAAGAATGAAAGGCAAAGTCGACCTCGGCGGAATTTGAACCCAGAACGTAACGGCAGACGAAATACGGCTACGCATTTCGCCCGGCGTGCTAACGTTTCTGCTAGCTCGCCGCTGTTTGTGTGTGTGTGTGTGTGTGTGGTGTGTGTGTGTGTGTTTGTGTATGTGTTTGTGGGTGAGTGTATGTCTGTTTTTGTGTCTGTGTTTTTGTCCCCCCTGCATCGCTCGACAAACGATTTTGGTGTGTTTACGTTCTCATAATCTAGTGGTTCGGCAAAGACACCGATAGAATAAGTACTACGATTACAAAGAATAAGTCCTGGGGTAGATTTCTTAGACTAAAGGCGGTGCTCCAAAATGGCCGAAGTCAAATGACTGAAACAAATAAAAGAATAAAAGAATAAAAGAATAAAAGAATATTTATTTCCACGTATTGAAATCATAGTTATATTAAGTATCATGCTGACCATTTGTCGTAGTCTGGTTCCTAATGTTATATACGAGGGGTGTATGAAAAGTGATGAGCCTTTGGGCCTTAAAGTCTTGTACCTTCATTTTAAAGTCTTTTACCGCGTTTTATTTTTTGAGACTCAAGATTTCCATACGCACAAAACCACAAAGTGCGACGAGCTGGCGAAAGCGGCGAGCTGGCAGAAACGTTAGGACACCGGACGAAATGCTTAGCAGTATTTCGTCTGCCGCTACGTTCTGAGTTCAAATTCCACCGAGGTCGAATTTGCCTTTCATCCTTTCGGGGTCGATTAACTAAGTACCAGTTACACACTGGGGTCGATATATTATCGACTTAATCCGTTTGTCTGTCTTGTTTGTCCTTTCTGTGTTTAGCCCCTTGTGGGTAGTAAAGAAATAGGTAATTCGTCTGCTGTTACGTTCTGAGTTCAAATTCCGCCGAGGTCGACTTTGCCTTTCATCCTTTCGGCGTCGATTAAATAAGAACCAGTTACGCATTGGGGTCGATATAATCGACTTACTCCGTTTGTCTTTCCTTGTTTGTCCTCTCTGTGTTTAGCCCCTTGTGGGCAGTAAAGAAATAGGTATTTCGTCTGCTGTTACGTTCTGAGTTCAAACTCCGCCGAGGTCGACTTTGCTTTTTGTCCCTTCGGGGTCGATTAAATAAGTGCCAGTTACACACTGGGGTCGATATAATCGACTTACTCCCTTTTTCCTTGCTTGTCCACTCTATGTTTAGCCTCTTGTGGGCAATAAAAAATAAATATTTGAACCACAAATTAAATAACCCGATATCGAATATAGAAATAACTCATCTTCATCTAATACTACATCCTCTTTAATATATTAAAATTAATTTCTAAATCAATTAATATTTTCACTATCAACGCATAATTTATCTTATTTTTACTCCACACCATACAACCGTTTTGTAATATTTTTGATATAAACACTAATTTCACATTCATCAGCATAACCCGAAGCTAAACCAAACTCTTCATTTATTGTAATAAAATTTACTTTAGCAAGTGACTTTATTTTCATATTCAGCTCTTATATCAAACTTAGCTTTTCTATCGATTTTTCACTCATCATTTTTATAGTTTTTATCTCTGTATTCATTGACTTTATTAGAGTCGTTATATTTTTTTCTCCCTTATTATCCCATAATATTTACTGCTATAACGTTTACATTTCATATACATAACTATTTCAGACAGGTTAAATGATAAAATATGCTTCCTGTTTGCAAGGCGTTCAGTTGATAGACTGTATGCACGCCCGGCACAATTAATTGCGGTTTTTCGTCTGTTTTTATCTTCTAAGTTCCAACGCAGTCGAGGGTGGCTTTGCCTTTCATCCCGCTCAGCGATCAATTAAAACAAGTAACGGTAGAGCAGGATGGAATCCACATCTCCTCTTATCGGATAGTACTGGCTTTATGCCAAAATCATTCTTGTTTCTGTATCTCTCGCGTTTTGCCCTCTTATTCTGCTTTTTCCTAGAAAATAATTTAGCCGGCGAATAAGGAGGATAATTAAATTATCGAATAGAATTGTTAATGCTGTTTCTTGTTCTTTGTCGTCTGACTTCAAATCTCACCGGTCTCTAGTCTATTTGGTATTGCCAGCTCAATAAATAATGAAATATTCCACTTCTAGGGCCAGCACTTTTGTCTGCCTCTCTTGTTACTACCCCTCCCCCTCTCTCTCTCTCTCTCTTGCTCTCTCTTTCGCGGGAATATACGTTCGATTAGGATTCACCATTATGTTAATGATATCTTCCTCTTCATCTGGCCTAAAGATAACATTTAGGGCAGTGAGCTGGGAGAATGGTTAGCACGCTGGACGAAATACTTAGCGGTATTTCGTCTGCAGCTACGTTCTGAGTTCAAATTCTGCCTTTCGTCTTTTGGGGTCGATTAAATAAGTACCAGTTACGCTCTGGGGTAGATATAATCGACTTAATCCGTTTGTCTGTCCTTGTTTTTCCTCGCTGTGTTTAGCTCCTTGTGGGTAGTAAAGAAATAGAAATAGGTATTTCGTCTGCTGTTACGTTCTGAGTTCAAATTCCGCCGAGGTCGAATTTGCCTTTCATGTTTTCTGTGTCGATTAAATAACTACCAGTTATGCAATGGGGTCGATGTAATCGACTTAATCCCTTTGTCTTTCCTTGTTTGTCCTCTCTGTGTTTAGTACCCCTATGCGCAATAAAGAAACAGACATTAATGGCACACGTTTTTGTAGAATACACAGCAGAATGCTCGTTAATATCTCGAGTGGAAAATAAGATCGAATTCGATGATGAAGGTTCCACACTCAAAATATAAAACTATGAGTCACCATCGCATAAGATTTAACAGAAAGTGTGTTTTGCAATCTTAAAACTTATGCAAATGGCTTTTGATATGTTGTATTTCACACTTATAACGTTTTTCGCCCACTCTATTCTATCATTCAAAAATATTTTATTATATTCTATTATTCTGAAAATAATCAGCAGATATTATTAGTCTTCTCAATATTTACAACTAAAAATATTAAAAATTCTTTCTCAGAATGTATTGAAATTATATCCCCTTTGTTTCTTCATAATACACAAGAGGGAGCCGACGACTTCGTATTCATTTTCAAAACATTTATCCGTTAAAACGAATATTTTCTAATATCTACAAAACAAATGTTCTATTTTACTGAAATATCAAGTGTAAGATTAATTACTTGTCTGTTTTTCTAATTTGAACCTTTTCTAATTTCTTTTAATCCTCGAAATGATTATTTTAATTTACAAATGAATATAATTATTTCTATAATATTTGCTTTCTATTTAGTTTTATATTTTACACATTCTCATCAATTCCAGCAACAATGAAGTGAACGCAAAAACTATTCTATGATTGTTTTAAAAATTTATTGTATTTTAAATATATTTATTCACACCTAAATCATAGATAATTTTTTTATTATTTTAAAGATATATCATCACATTTTAATGAAAGCAGTAAGTTATTGCCTCTTATAAATAATCTATCGGAAAAAATATATTTCAACGTTATATTTATTTGTTTGTCTAGAATTTATGTTAAATTCTATGAAATAAAATATGATTTTAAAACGGCTGTTATAACAATGAACTGATTATATAATTAATTAAAATATGAAAATCAACTAGATTAAAATCAATTAACATAACGAGATAAATTATTTCACCAATATGATGTTTAATATGTCATCAAGTTGTAATAGCCTAATACAATCAGAGTATGGTAATATATATATTTTATATTTACAAAAGAATATTATTGGCAGTGACTTCGACGTTTCGGCTAGTTAAGCCATTGTCAGACAGCAATACACTAAAGTTAATCTTGGCTTTACATATAATCTCTGTTGAGTGAAAATCGTCTTTGGATATATGGATTTGAGTGGATAGATCATAAGGTTGTAATGTGGTTTGTCATTGCACGGTGTTTCAAAGCAATTTTGATTTAGTAAATCTGACCGTGAGAAGGTCAAATATTTTTTTTTTAAAGTGACCAGCTAAAACATGACATCTACGTAGATTCTTAAATGTAAAGCATTTCATTACGAAAACGTTGACATGCTTCATTCCTGAGTTCAAATTCCGCCGAGATCGAATTCGCCTTTCATTCGTACCCTATTGCTCTCTGAAAGGAATAGGGTACGAGGTAAGCGACTGTGCCCCCATCCCCGAAATTTGATAATATCAGAACTGAACACAAGAACACACGCGCGCTCACAGTCACACAAACACACACACGCACACACGCACACACGCACACACACACACACACGCACACACACACACACACACATATTATATATATATATATATATATATATATATATATATATATGCAAAAATACGGACACGCGTTTTTGTATGTAGGTTTCACATATGCGTGTATTCATGCCCCATGTACATTCACATAAACATGCATATTTTTATATGTACAAAGACACAAATTTACACTGTTGAGTGTGTCTGCACGTTGAACGTTTTGAATTTGAAGTTTGAAGAGGACCAAATTTCGTCATGGAACTTTGATGACAATTCTTCACCCGTTCGCGAGAATCTGCTTAAGTTGCCATCCATGCTCCCAGTATGGAGGATCTGACGATCGTATTTCTTGTACGACACACGGATTTTGTGTGTATATATGTATATATATATATATATATATATATATATATATATATATATATATTATATATATATAATATATATACATACAGTTAGATAGATAGGCAGATAGATAGATAGAGAGATAGAGAGATAGATATATAGATAGATAAATAGATAGATTGATTGATAGATTGATATATGGTGGTTGTCTAACTAATCCTTCAGCAGAATGTGACCATCTTTCTCTCTCACACACACACATATACACACACACATACACACACACACACACACACACACACACATATATATATATATATATATTAAAATATATGTGTGTGCAAGTGTGTATACATATGTATTTTTAGAGAAAATAAA
>NC_043009.1:58817202-58849702 GCF_006345805.1 Octopus sinensis
AGTATGATGCTATGATGTTAGGTGTTTCCATTATTTTGTCCAACCACTGTAAATGTGTGTTTATGTCTGTCTGCCTATCTGTGTGTGTTTGGATTTCTGAATGTGTGCGCTTTCGTATTTTTGTTTGTCTCCCGCTGTTTGACATTTAGTATTAATTTGTTTTTGACCCTAAATTTAAAATAAATACTGAAGTGGATTTTGTTGGCTAAATCCTTTTGGGAGATGCCCCAGTATGGCCGTATACCAATATCTGAAACAGGTTTAAAAAAAAAGAAATAAAACAAGAAAACTCATTAGTAGTTATTTCGTGTTCGTGGTTCCTTATTTATTCGAAAGACAGAACACGCACCCACACACACACGTACGTACATATTATAGATATATACGTACGTACTAACATGTGTGTTTGTGTATGTGTACATTTATAATCTCCATATTTCATTCTGCTCATCCTTCGTTTTCCATTTTAGATCCGATAGTGTCGATTTTTTTCTAAGAATATCCATTGATTCTCTGAAATGATCTATTACCTTTCAAACCGTCACATATCAGCGTGTTAGTTCGGAGGATTTTGGTACGTGAGTTAGTTACAAAATTCAATGGTACCATTTTTGGTATTTTATTTTTATTTTTGAAAAATAACATTTGACAAGCAGTCTTCCATAATTTCTTCTCATAGAATAAAGCATCGTAGAATATCAAATTTGTTAAGTAGAATGTGATGCCTTTTTAATACTTTCCTTCTGTCACAACCTTTCAATTCAAATGCTGCGAACTTTCTGCTGTTCTTGCTTGTCTCAAAATCCGGTCTAATAATATAGAATCGTGTGATGTCTTTCCTACTTCATTAAAATAACTTAATGGATACCGCGATGCTTTTAATGTTCAAATGAATCTCTGGACTGCTCAGAATTCATTCAGTGATTTCACTCCTAATGATTCATTCATTTTGTTCTAAATTTACAAACTATTTATCTTTCCTTTCCTTTCATTTCATTTATCATCGTATTAATAATCTATCTACATTCATTTACCAAATTCTCCGTCTTTGCTTATTTTGTTATCTTCCGCTTCGTCACCTTCTGAACTATTGTCTGTTCACCTCAGCTAACGGCGTAATCCAATTGCAAACCGTATGCCTTAACAACTGGAATATTAAGGAAGAACTTACTAAATTGTTTCACACAAGTTGTAGCTTATGTATTATTTGCTGTGCACACAATTTTATTGATTTGATGGAGGTAACGAAAGAATTGCGGGAGTGGTTGTTCAATGTATTAGAAAGAGCAGGTAAATCATCTTTAAATCACACAGTAGCGTCTTAGAAAGGTAGGCCACATCCAGATTAGATGAGGAGATCCTACCTGCATTCAACCTAGAGAGGATAAAAAATATTCATGGTTGAATTGTCCTTGCACATAACTGACGTCATTAAAAGGCTGACCGAAAGCTTGGCATCCACGATAAACTGGAGTGATTTAGAAAATGTGGCCCTAGATACACTGTACCTGACAAAATATTGAGATATTTCGAGCTAAAATATATTTGCTAGGAGTTCCTTTTGATTAGGGTTAATCAACAACAAGATTGAATGAATAAAAAAATCGCTGTCTTGAGGACAAACTCTAAAGTTAGTTTTCTTCATCGTTTTCTGACTACAAGACACTAAGAATCTCATAGACATTATTTTCATCTACAGAATAAGCCGTATGAGCGTGTACATACACACACACACACACACACACACACACACACACACACACACACACACACGCACACATACACACACACACATATATATTTATATATATGCTTGTATGTATGCATATATATATGCGTGTATGTATGTGTATATATATATGCTTGTATGTATACATACATATATATATATATATATATATATATATATATATATATATATGCATGTATGTATGTATGTCACTCTCTCTCTGTATATATATATATATATATATATATAATATATATATTATCTCTAAATGAATATATATATATATATATGTATATATATATGCATGTATGTATACATACGTATATGTATATATACCTATAGATATATATATACGTATATATACGTTGCAGCCGGTTTTTAAAACTGAGCGGTTGTAAACGCTATTTGGCATTTTTCTTCTTTTTTCTTCTCTATGTCTCTGCTAGCTGACGAATGATTGAGTCCGAAACGTTGGATATTCTACTCCTCACTGTACTCCTTTTACTTTTTTCTATATTTTATCAAGTCTTGCCGACGCAAAACTACTAGATTATTTCCTGATTATATATACATTTCAAAATGTAACCACATGTGGATCGTTGCCAATTTTTTCCGTCCGTCTTCCTTTTTTCTTGAACTGTCCTCCGTCACCTGTTTCTGACGAAGAGCTTTGCTCGAAACGTAAAACTACCTTTCTTTCCTTCCCTGAGCCTCTGCTAATACTTTTCATGTACCACGTACTCGCGTTGTTGTTTTTTCTTGTATAGTTTGTTCTTCGTTTGTTTTAGATTTTATATATATATATATATGTGTGTGTGTGTGTGTATGTATGTACATATGTATATATATATATATAATATATATATATATATATATATATATATATATATATATATATATATATATATATATAGGGATAATTCACGAAAAAACAAAAGAAGAAAACAGGTGGTGTAGAAAACAAACAGATGTATTAGTATAACGCCCAGGAATTGAAAATGTCTTTTACGCTTCGGGCCTACTCTCTTCCACAGAAAGGAACACAGAAAGAAACAAGGAGAGAAATAAATATGTGTAGTGGCTACCGATCTATCTGTGTGTGTGTGTGTGGTGTGTGTGTGTGTGGTGTATGTATGTGTGTGTGTATGTATCTTTGTGTCCATCTTTGTGCCATATCACCGCCTGACAACAGATGCTGGTGTGAGTTTACGACGACTGTAACTGAGCGGTTCCGCAAAAAAGAAAAAGATAGAACAGTTCATGTGTTTAAATATTCTTCAACATGGTGCCCAAGCATGGCCGCAGTTTAACGACAGAAAAAAGCGATAGAGATAAAAGAAATATACGTAAACTTAAAGAGAACCTATCTCTCGTGTATACGAAACTCGTTCTGCTTTTGCGGAAGAGGCCAGCAATAGCTCTTAAGATTACAGTCAAATATGTAAACTTGTAATGTTTTGATGAGATGGTCATGATGGATTGTCTCAAAAAATCATGTTGTCTTAATATCGTCGAACATGTTAGCTTCTTCCGATTTTAATATTCAATATTTTCTTTTTCTGAAGATAGTAGTGGCGGTGGCGGTAATGGTGATGGGGATGGTGGCGTAAGGTTGCCGGAGATATCTTTCACTATCATTTTATTAATAAAGAGTTGATCAATTGTTCATCTCTCATGGGTTTTGCTAAATATATTCTTTCTGTTCTACAAGGATTATATCAGATTGGTATAGCAAAATATAACCAAAGGAGAAAACATAGAGAATAAAGAAAGAGATGATGAGAGAGATAGAGAGAGAGAGGTGGAGTGAGAGAGACAAAGAAAGAAAAAGAGGGTGTGAGTAGTATGAGATATATAGAGAGATACAAAGACTGAGGTCTAGAGAGAGTCAGAGAGAAAGAGAAACAGTGGGCGATAAAGAGGGAAATAGTAAAAGACACAGAGAGAAAAAGAGATTGAGTGAGATGGAGATAGAAACAGAGGGTAATAAAGAGAGACAGAGAGACATTGAAAGGGTGAGTTAGTGGGAGGGAATGTGTGAGAGAATGAAGGAATATGAGAGAGAGAGAGAGAAAAAAAAAACAGAGATAATATATATATAGAGAGAGAGATATTGAAAGGGTGCGAAAGAGAGAGGGAATGTGTGGGAGAATGAGGGAAAGTGTGAGTGGGGTTGAATTAGAAATGGTGAACCAGATTGGAAAATACTTAAGAGACATAGCACAATATAAGGAAAGGAGAAAGAGAAATAGAAAAGAAGTGAGAAGAAAGTGAGATTCAATAAAGGAGAGAAAGCGAGTGAGCGAGAGGAGAGAGAGAGAGAGAGAGAGAAGGAAAGAGGTGAGGGAAACGACAGTGAAAAAAGGGTTGAGCGATAAACGAATATTTTGCAAGAACAGCAAAAGATATTTTCGAAAAGAGAGAGGAAAATGGAATGATTTATAGATACAAGGCATAAATTAATACTTTCTACTATAGGCACTAGATCTGGAATATATGTGGAGGGGACTAGTCGATTGCATCGACCCCAATGTTTCACTGGTACTTAATTTATCGACGTCGAAAGGATAAAAGGCAAAGTTGACCTCGGGGGAATTTGAACACGGAATATAGCGATGGTCAAAATACCTATTTCTTTACTGCCCACAAGGGGCTAAACACAGAGAGGACAAACAAGGACAGACAAAAGGATTAAGTCGATTACATCGACTCCAGTGCGTAACTGGTACTTAATTTATCGACCCCGAAAGGATGAAAGGCAAAGTCGACCTCGACAGACGAAATGCCGCTAAGAATTTCGCCCGGCGTGGTAACGTTTCTGCCAGCTCGACGCTTTGATACAGTAGATGAATTAATGACAGAGTGTGTGAATGAGAGAGAAGGAGAGAGGAAGAGAGAGAGAGAGAGGAAAAGAAAGTGAGAATGGGAGCGAACAGAAAACGATAGACAGACAGATAGCTAGATAGAGAGAGAGAAAGAGAGAGAAACAAAGAGAGAATAGTTGAGGGTAAGATACGATGGATAAATAGACATAGAAGCATATACATATGTGTGTGTGTGTGTGTGTGTGTGTGTGTGGTGTGTGTGTGTGGTGTGTGTAGTATTTTGCGTTTGGAATGAGTTCTCATCGCTAGCTGGTTATTTTCACAAAGTCTTAGTAGGTTACTTACCAGAAACCCGGGTCTGCAGATGGAAGTGATGACCTCCCCTCGCAAATATCAATCAGACATAGACAGTGTGTCGATAACCAACTGGAGGACATGTACTCCTGGGGCTATAAAGAACAGTAGTATCGTTCTGTAAGGGACCGTCACATTTAGTTGGCAAATATACTTCATGTTATATATATGTAAATATATACAATGGCGGTGCCCCAGCATGGCCACAGCTCATTAGCTGAAACTGGAAAATCAAAATCAAAATCAAATAAGTATAAATGTGTGTGTGTGTGTGTGTGTGTATTGATAGATAGTATAGACAGACTAATTGACTGATTGACAGAGAGAAAGAGAGAGAAAAAGAGAAAAGTGGAGAGCGCAATGAAGCAGCGATAGAAACAGACCTAAAGAGAGGGAAAGAGGGGAAGAACAAAACAAAAAAATATTAAGAAAGTCAAGTATATAAGGAATGAGAAGAATTTATAGCGAGAAGTGTGAGAATAAGAATGATTTCTTATACAGATATATGGTTTCAAATTTGGAGAATGAAGACAATTATATTGATTCTATGTAATGGTGCGACCAAAACCTCAGATCACGGTTTTTTTCAAATTTTCAATGATTTCGAATGTGCATAGCATGAGCATACGATAAAAATAATGGGCATACCCTGTGACAAAACGATACAAGAGAGAAAAATGGCTACGTGAAAACACTATTCATCAGTGTGTGAACAAGCAAATAAAATATGGTGAGATTTTTCAGCCTCAAACCGAAATTGATCGATCATTTGTATTCTCCAACCGGAAAAGGTAGAAAAGGAAGTTGGTTTCAACAGGATTTGAACACAGAAGTTAAAGACTTCGGAGAAATATCATAATGCACTTTCCACGTGGTTCTAGCGATTAACACAAACTCCTTCAAGATATGTGTGTATATAGTGAGAGACAGAGGCAGAGTGAAATAGAGACAAAAATACACACATACACACACCTATATATGTGTGTCACTGCATATTTATGTGGTTGTATATCCTTAAATCCTTAAATCCTTAAAAATGTTTTAGCCCGAAGGCCGCGGCCATGCTGGGGCACCACCGCTGAATGAGCCACACTAGTTTGTGAATCCACCTCTGATACGTGGCACTTGATCAACAAGGGAGTTCGATGCTGCTGCCCGCATCCGTGTCTCCTGTCGTGAGGTAGGTTCATCTGGGACTCCCAACAAGAAGAGATCCAGTTTAGTTTTAAAGAAACCCACATCCACACCATGTAAGTCTCTCAGGCATTTAGGGAGGATGTTGAAAAGCTGTGGTCCTCTGAAACCCAAGCTGTTGCAGTATCTGGACCTGTATTTTGATGGTGATGTTGGAATCCTTGGCACCACGCAGCGGCGCCCCGTTCTGCGGTTGGAGTAACTTTGAATGCCAAAGTTTGGGATAAGACCCTCCAGGATTTTCCAGATGTATATTACTGCATATCTCTCCCGCCTCCGCTCCAGGGAGAAGAGGTTTAATACCTTCAGTCTTTCCCAGTAGCTGACATTTTGCATTGAGACGATTTTCTTTGTGTAGCTTCTCTGAGTTGCTTCGAGTTCTGCTGTTTGTTTTATATTGTGTGGTGACCAAAGTTGGGAGCAGTAGTCCAAGCGGCTGAGGACAAATGTTTTCCATAGGACCATCAGTGTCTCCTTCTCTCTTGTTCTGAAAGTTCGGAGAATCCATCCAGCTAGCCGTCTGCATTTTATCACCAGATTAGCAATATGCATCTGGAAAGATGCATCATTGCTCATGTCAATGCCCAGGTCACGCACTGATTTTGACTCAGGGATTGCATTCTTCCTGGGCCAGTGTATCCAGTCTTCACGTCATTTACCTTTGTGTGCCAGTAGCGCAGGGCTGGAACTTACCTGCATTAAACTGCATGTTGTTGTCCTCAGCCCACCTGTATATTGTGTCCAGCTCATGTTGCAGATGCGCAATATTTTCAGGGTTCTGTATTGCATGGGAGACCTTTGTGTCATCTGCATAGCTAGCAAGGGTGGTCATCGTAGCAACTGAAGGCATGTCTGAAAGGGCCACTATGAACATCAGTGGCCCCAAGACAGTGCCCTGTGGGACACCGCTTGTTATTTGCGTTTCCCTGGAGGTGGCTCCATTGCTCACAACTGCCTGTTTTCTGTCTTTTAGGAAGTTGTGCAGCCACTCTCCAAGTTTCCCGCCTATGCCGAGACCACGCAGTTTGTGACAGATCATACCATGGTCGACTTTATCAAAGGCTTTTGCAAAGTCAAGATATATTACATCCACATTTGAGCCATTTAGTAGCTGTTTCAACACCCAGTCATAGTGTTGCAGGAGCTGTGTTAGGCAGCCTCTACCTGGTCGAAATCCATGCTGGGTGTCAGACAGTAAGTCATTTTCTTCAAGGAACATGATTAGTTTCTTACGGACTATTCGTTCCATGACTTTGCTGATGTGTGAGGTCAGAGAGATAGGCCTATAATTTTTAGCATCTGCTCTGCTACCTCCCTTATGGATAGGGCATATTACCCCCTCTTTCAGTTTGACTGGGAGCTTACCACTTGCAAGAAAGCTCTGAAAAAGAAGCTGTAGCGGTTTTGCAAGGGCTCGTTTGCACGATTTGAGAAGGATCGCTGGGAATCCATCAGGTCCAGCAGCTGAGTTTGTGTCAATCTCATCAATGGCTAGTGTGATATCATCTTCTTCGATGTTGATGTACTCAATTTTTGTCTCTTTGGCCGCTGGTAAAGTGGCAAAGAATTCTTCTGGGTTGTTTACTTGCCTGTGTCCTAGAGGTGTAGTGAACACACTTTGGAACTGTTCGTTCAGTATTTCACTTATCCTCGTGGGATTTCCTGTGAGAGAGCCATCTTTTTGGAAGAGAGGTCCTATTCTCTGGTGCACTGTGGCTGTCTCTTTGGCAAACTTAAAGAAAGCTTTAGGGTTTGATTTTATATTTTCTATTACCCAAGCTTCTTTATCTGCTCTCTCCTTTTCATGGGACTGATGTAGACTTTTCTCAGTTTCCATTAGCATTCTTTCGAGCCGAGACTTCTCACCACTTTTGGTGTGCTTGCTCAGGCGGTTTGCAATCCTTGTCCGTCGTCTCATAAGAATCCTCCTTTCTCTAGGGATCCTGTTTTTATTCTTGTGTGTGCTGGCCCTGCACATTGGGACATATTTGTCACATATGGCTTGTATTATGGACATGAAGTGTTTGTGTTTCATGTTTATGTCCGGTGTGGAGAGACATTCAGGCCAATCCTGTTTGAGGATCTCTTTCTCAATCGACTTCCAGTTGGCTTTATGAAAGTTTAAGTTGGAGAGATGGTGGGTGCTTCGTATAGGCTGTGTGTCTGCGGGGGCTTTTGTTCCATACATAGACAGCTCTATTATGTTGTGATCCGAGATCATTGTCGGCATCACATAAACATTATGGATAATATCCATATTGTTTGTAAAGCAGAGATCCAGTATATTATCTGCCCTTGTTGGTTGCAGAACTATTTGCTCCATGAAAGAGGTATTTGTGAGATGGAGCAGGGACTCCACCTGTGCCTGCTGATGGTGTGTCATTCCTGGAGCATCTGCCCCCAGGCCATTCCACATTGGGGAGGTTAAAGTCTCCCATGAAGAATACACTGTTGTGCTGTTCAAGGTTGGTGAGGACTTCTCCTATTTTTGTTAGGCAGTCTTCAAACATGCCTGAGTGTTTTGGGGCGTCTGGTGGGCGATATGTAGTGCATATGACGATATTCAGTTGTCTTATGTGTACAATTTGAGTTTCACATACTGAGTTTGAATATGACAGCAGGACCTGGGGCGTGAGGTCATCTCGGATGTACATTGCAACTCCACCATGGCTCCTCCCTTTTCTATCTGTGCGTATGACTGCATATTGCGGCATGTGTATTTATATATATGTATATATATAAATATATATATATATATATATATGTACACACATATATATATAGATAGATGTATACATTCAATCATATATACACATATATGTATATATAAATATGTGTGTGTATACATATATATGTGTGCGTGTGTATATATATCTGTACGTATACAAAGATATAATCAGTCATATGTATACGACTGATTATATGCATATATTTATGAATATTTATATGTATATATATATATAGGTACATATATACATCAACGTATATATTTATATGTACATATATATATGTACGTATGTATGTGTATGTATGTATGTATGTATGTATGTATGTATGCGTGAGTGCGCGCGTGTGTGTGTCTGTGTGTGTGAGTGTGTGTGTTTGCGTACACGTATGTATGTCTATATTTCGCCCGGGCTGTGTGATCGCCAATGGTGTTAATGTGTTTGAGTTGAAGCACACACTAAACGCACAACTGATACAATCGAGCTGCACGACATATGGAAGCTATAGAACCAGTTGCAGAAAAGGGTTCAAAGCAGACCCTAATATACAAAGTCTGTGATCGTGTGCGTCTTTCAAAAGCGAAATTAATTAGCCATGAGCGACGTCATATTACTCAGAATGTTGAACAACGTAGAATATCCGGTTGATTTTGCATGCGGCTTGTGCAACAAACTGTGTTGTTCTGCGGAAGGGTTAAAAGCCGATTTCAAAGAATGCCACCTGAATGAACAAATTCCTGCAGATAAGCAGAAATGTTGCAAATAAAACAAGGGTTGGAAATCACTTTCTCTCGGCTGCATTAGTGACAAGTAAACTTGTCAATATGTGCAGCCAATGTCTAGGAAATGGTATTACTATCTGTGGATGAATGTGTTTCTCCGTGTGTGCGTGTGTGTGTGTGTGCATTCATATGTATTCTAAGGTCAGCGACTCACAAATGACTAAAGCCCGGTATTAATATGTACCATGCCTTCGCTAAAGAATTTGGAAGCCCATGTTATCATGAGTAGCAAATACAGTTACCATTCTCGTTTCACCGATACTTGATCCGTCAGATCATCGAGTATATTGAACACGTATGGGGATGAGCATACATCAGTTCCAATCTGGTATTTTATTCATTAACCCCAGAAAGATAATTGAAAGCGAAGTTTTGAATTCAGATCCCAAGCAGCCGGAAACTGTTCCTTACGCATGACGGTATGGCTATATGTATGTTTAATTGTTTAAGGTCCTCTGTGACACGTCTTCACTGTATCAATGTTTAACAGCCGTATCCGATTAGTCCCATTTCAATGCACTGAAACTGCGGTAATTGCTAAATATTCAGAGCTAATGAAGGGATATTTTTTCTTTCATTCAGCCTTATATATATTCTCATATATTGCCTAATTTCTCCTATGTATATATATGTATATTTGTATAAATTAATGTACGGTCACGTGCGAGTACAACTATCCCATACATTAAAAGGTAGACGGAGTTCACCAGTTGTAATGAAACAATAGAAGGGATCTGACGAGGTCTTGTAAGTGGTTTCTTTCTGCAACATACAGACAGGGCTCGGATATACTGGTGCTGCAAATATGGGGGATATACATTCTATTACTGAAATTGCTGAAACGGCCAGTATGTGGCGGGGTTTAGAACGGGCTGACCAGTTGTCAGCTACTATTGGGATCCCAACTTGGACTTGATTAATCCCGAGTGAGCGAGAATTTTCCGGTATTGAAACCCCACTGAGATCTGAGAAACATCACTGATAAATATACTCCTGAGCATCTGCATGATATATTTTAAAGCCAAAACTATCTTCGCCTCTATGTCTAGAGGTTTGTGTTTCCACAACCCCACCAGTATTGGCTTGGCTTCGTCTCCGTAACCTAGCATTTTGGAAGAAGACATCGCTAAAATAAGTGTCTCGCTTTAAAAAAAAATACGAACTGGTATCGATTTGGGTGATTAAAACTTTCAATACTATGCCTCGGTATGACTGCAGATCAATGACGAAAACAAGTTAAAGATGAAACATGAAAGATACATATTCTCTGTGTTGCGGATTGCGTTCTCTCGATTTTATCCCAAAGTCACCCCACCTCTCTCCCTCTCTCTCCTTCTCCTCTATCCCTCACTATATACATATGAATATATATATATATATATATATATATATATTATATATATATATATATATATATATATAAATATATAAAGACATGTGTACGTGTGAATACACGTATCTATAAATACATTTATATACATACGTGTATGTATATATATATATAAATATATATATATGTATATATGTGTGTGAGTGTCTGTGTGTCTGTGTGTGTAAGGATATATGTGCATGTGAGTATATATATATATATATATATATATATATGCATCTATATATACATTTATATGAATATATGTACAGACACATACACAGAGATAGAGGGAGGGAAAGGGTGATACATCAAGTGATATATGTGTAGAAAAAGTGTATCGATAGAGGCAGAAATATGGTGGAGAAAGAGAGAGAGAGAGAGAGACAGAGAGAGAGAGAGGCAGAGAGAGGGAAAGAATGAGGAATCGTAGTATGGAGCATTGTACGTGATGTATTGAATATTTCCAAGAATCAATCAAGAGATGTAGTTATCGGAATTGCGAGCTATTCAAGTTTCGATAACTCCACTGAAAGACTCACATCAGAATCATTTGATAGGAGACTGGATGCAGACGTAAATAATAATAATAATAATAATAATAATAATAATAATAATAATAATAATAATAATAATAATGATGATGATGATGATGATGATGATGATGATGATAATAACCATTATGTGTTTGAGGATGATGATGATGATGATGATGTTACTATTAGTCATGTTACAAATAATAATAATAATAATAATAATAATATTAATAATAATAATAATGATAATAATAATAATAATGATAATAATGATAATAATGATAATAATAATAATAATGATAATAATGATAATAATAATAATAATAATAATAATAATAATAATAATAACAACAACAATAAATCATAGTCTAGTTTCACGTGGTCATCACCTCTTAGTATGGTAATTGAAATAGCGAATAACCTGGACACAGCAATGACAACAACAACAACAAGAAATGCAAAATCAAGAATACCAATGACAATTACAACGATGCAAAAATATTTGTAGAAAGAATAGCATAAGTGCAAAAAAAAAAATAATAATAATATAGAGAAAAAAACATCAGCCACGCGGTATTATTAAGCACAGTAATAATGATGAGTCTTGTATTAGCCGCATGGTTACAAACATTAGGAGACACAGCAAGAATGGAGCAGAATAAAAAAAATTACGTGAAGTTAAATAAAGGTAAATGAAGCTGACGCCAGAAACAATGGGCGCAGGCATGGCTGTGTGTGGAAGCAGCTTGCTTTGAAGCCGCATGGTTTCGGGTTTAGTCGATCAGCAGGCGCTTACCTTGGGTGTCTGCTATTAAAAACAAAGGCTCAGTATCTTGTACCTGAATGTGGTAGACGGAAATCGTGGGGAATCTTGTGTATATGCGCACGTGACTTTGTGCTTGTATTTTGTTATGTCCCCGTAACTTAGTGACGCGCATGTGTCTGTGTTTGAGTTTGGTTATGTCCTCTTAACTTAGTGAAGTTCATGGGCCTTTGTGTTTGTGTTTGGTTAGGTCCCCTTGACGTAGTGACACACATGGGCCTTTGTGTTTGTGTTTTGTTATGTCCTCTTAACTTAGTGACGCTCATGGGCCTTTGTGTTAAAGTTTGGTTAGGCCCCCTTGACATAGTGACACGCATGTGTCTGTGTTTGCGTTTGGTTATGTCCCCTTAACTTAGTGACACTCGTGTGCCTTTGTGTTTGTGTTTGGTTATGTCCCCTTGACATAGTGACGCTCATTTGCCTTTGTCTTTGTTGGGTTATGTCCTCTAAACCTAGTGACGCGCACGAATCTTTGTGTTTATGTTTGGGTATGTTCTCTTAACTTAGTGACGTGCATGAGCCTCTGTGTTTGTGCTTGGTTATGTCATCGTAACTTAGGGTTTAAGCAAAAGAGATCGCTGGAATAAGTACCAGACTTATAAGATGGGAATTGAATGTGTTTTTTTTTTTTTGCTCTTTTGTACTTTACTATACCCTTCCGCGTGTTGCCACAGGATACCCGCATTTCAATGACTGAAACAAGCAAAAGATGGCAGAAAAGCATAACTATTAAATGCAGGAAACATCACTTAGAGTGACCAGAGGACAGTTCCATGCGATGTCCCACTTTATTCAGCTGTATCAAAGATATCACACGTACCATCTCCGAGTTTCTTTCCTTTTGCAGAAGAAAGGCATTATCTGGGTAACTCGTTTCAACGTCATTAATCTTGCTGCTCTCACCCGCCTCCCGGAAGCTCACTAGAAATGGGCACCCTCTTCTCAAACATATTTCCTTTTAAACGCTATATGAAGTTGGGCTTAGCCAGAGAAAAACTTTTAAGTACATTCACTACAAACTCTCTCAATATAGGCGCCAGGGAGTAGAAGGCTAGCGACGCTGTTTGTTATATACGTTGGTTTTCGATATTTAACTCATAATCGGAATTGTCCGAAATGTGACGACAGTTGTTCGGCTGTTACTCTTGCTAGGTCTCTTCTTTCAGCTGTTGGTGTTGTTACTGCTGTTGCTAGTGTTGCTGGTGTATATGCAACGTCGGCCATTTACTAGACTCAGAAGCACATTTGGTGATTTATAGTAACACATGTACAGCATCAGTGTTATCTTCATTTGACTCTACGCCTAAACAGCTGTCTCCTTTAATAGCTCGATTGTAACAGGAATGCCCTCTGGCATGTCGGACTGTGTCTGGATCAACAGCACTTGACCTATCATTATTCACATCCTTTCTCAAATGCTGGATCCTTATGATATTAGATTCGCCTGCATTGTATGAAAGAACTGATATCAGACATTTAATGCTTATTGCTCATGGCACACTCACTAAACATATCTTTGTCATATGTTCGTGTAAGAACAAAATCTGAACTCTTGAACATAGAAAGGGTCATGTAGATATTTGATCTTCATTTTCATTGATGCAGTTTTGTTGTTAATATTGTTGTTAGTGTTATTGTTTTTTTCCTTGACTCTAACAGAGTCGAAAAATATATTAGACGCTGCTGTTGTTACAAGCTTCATTCTTATCTCTTTTGCTGAACGTAGTGACAAAGCAGAGACATTAAAGAGTTGGAATAAACGCTTTGTGATACTTGTCCTGGATATTTCGTATCTGAGTTGAAATCCCACCACTGTAAACTTAGCCATGAATAGTTGATGGAATAATGTACCAGACAAATTACGGGGGGGTGTCGTCGACATTCTCTTCTTAAAATAGTTGTCCATATCCTTAAATGAGAAACTCTTAAAAGCAGTGAGCAATCACAATCGTTACAGCATTGGATAAAATTATTCTGAGGTATTTCTTCGGTTTCTTTACGCTTTTACTACAGGGTCACCTTCGAATGTCGTCCTTTGGGGTCGGAAATAAATTAACTGTCAGATGATGAGGTCAATATTTTTAAGTAACCCATTTTTCTAAAAAAACTGTTGACCATGTGTCTTAGTTAGAAACCTTTATTTCTTGTTACGAGTTTGCTATAGTAAATTGTAGTGTTAATATTACATTCAAAGAAATGGTGGCGAGCTGGCAGAAGCGTTAGCACGCCGGGCGAAATGCTTAGCGTTATTTCTTCTGCCGCTACGTTCTGAGTTCAAATTCCGCCGAGATCGACTTTGCCTTTCATCCTTTCGTGGTCGATTAAATAACTACCAGTTACGCACTGGGGTCGATATAATCGACTTAATCTGTTTGTCTGTCCTTGTTTGTCCCCTCTGTGTTTAGCCCCTTGTGGGTAGTAAAGAAATAGGTATTTCGTCTGTCTTTACGTTCTGAATTCAAATTCCGCCGAGGTCGACTTCGTCTTTCAGCCGTTCGGGATCGTTAAATCAGGTACCAGTTGTGTACTGGGGGCAATTCGATCGACTGCCCCCTCCCCGAAAATTTCAGGCCCTGTGTCTTGAGTAGAACAGAATATTGCATTCAAAGGTCGACAATTTTAGGGAGAGTTTTATCAGAAACTATACTGAAGTCAGAATTTTATTGGTACTTCATTTTAACGATTCCTGATTTGTGGTTGATCGCAAAATATTATTTTGTACAGGTGTCGTATTTATTTATAGTCATATTTTCGCTTTTCACTATCAAATTCTCTCTGTTGGTTGATTTCTTTATTGTATCCGGTTTTGCTTCGGTGCATTCTGTCTCATGTCACAAAATTTCATTTTATCGTATTTTCTATAGCAGTGTATCCATTATTTAAAAATATTTATTCGATTTTTATTCATGATTCCGTTGAATATTTTTCTTCTTCCCACTGCATTTAATTTACAGTTCTGCGGCAATCGGCATTGGTACGCAAGCCGCTTGCCTCTCTTATATTACTGCATTTTCAGAGACTCTTTATTGACGGCAATTCAAACATGTCTTCAAAATGAATTCATTGTGATGTATGCAATATGTTGTTTACCTCGAACAAAGCATATTTGCTGCAAAATTATGTTATTATTTTCTGCAGTACATAGAATCATTTGTTAGAATCCTTAACAATCGAGATGCACTGGTTATGGCTCAGTTTATGTGCATATTTATATCACACATTTTTCCGAATGTTATTCAATAAAGACTTTGATTTCCTTAGGTATATTGCAGTACGATTTCTTAACTCGTTTGCAAAATCCTGTGTACGTTCCGCATTTACATTCAATGCATTTAATATTGTATTTTCTTTATTGTAATACAGTTGTCGCACGGAAATGATTTGATTGAATTACCTTTGATTAGCATGGATTTGACCTAATAATGTTAATCTATCTATTGGCCGAGGGGGGGGGGGCTGGTGGCTGCGACTTTCTAAAAATTTGGGCATTTACTTCATAAACGGTGTGATGTTGTGGTTTTTTACAGCTGTTATTAGTGTTCATGTCGTTTGGGTATAGAATTGTATACACACCAGTCACACACACGCAATTACACAGACTCACACACGAGCACACTTAAATATACATATGTATATATGTACGCATATATATATATATATATTTGTATTTTGTGTATGGTAGATATCGATCAGTGCACATATAAAAAAATCTTACTCCACTTGTTTCTGGCTACCGTATGTTACTCTCAAACTTCAAAGTTAGCTCTATGGGATTCTTATGTATGCTGTACTCCGTTTTAATAACGAGAAATGCTCCACGGATGGGGTTTTAATATTTTTATTAATGCGTTGCTACATATGTTTCGGCATGACATTGAGGTCATGCATATTATGAGTAATCTATTATATAAAATCCTATTGATATCATGAGGTAGTCCCATACAAATGTCATGCCGAAACATATGTAGCAACGCATTAATAAAAATATTAAAACCCCATCCGTGGAGCATTTCTCGTTATTAAAACGGAGTACAGTATACATAAGAATCCCATAGAGCTAACTTTGAAGTTTGGGAGTAACATACGGTAGCCAGGAACAAGTGGAGTAAGATCATTTTATATGTGCACTGATCGATATCTACCATACACAAAATACAAATATATATATATATATATGCGTACATATATACATATGTATATTTAAGTGTACTCGTGTGTGAGTCTGTGTAATTGCGTGTGTGTGACTGGTGTGTATACCATTCTGTACCCAAACGACATGAACACTAATAACAGCTGTACAAAACCACAACATCTTCCCAAAATTTCGTGCCTTGAGCCTAGAGTAGAAAAGAACTATTTACTATTATACACTCTGCGTTAACTAAGAACATGCGGGTGAATTTGGCAGACGGAAGGTGTGAGGAAGCCTGTCGAATATATACAAATGTGTTTGAGTGTGTGTCTTTGTGTCTGTCGTTGTCTGATCAGCGAAAAACCGCTTACCCAACAGTGTTGGTTTGTTTACGTCATCGTAATTTAACGGTTCAATAAAAGAAGTGCCTGATTTCCAAAATGAGCCCTTTATTTCGACTTTTATCCGGCTATACACTTCGATGGGTTACCCCAGTATGGCCACGTTTCAATGCCTGACACAAGTAAGAGATAAAAGCTAAAAGGTAGGAGGCGTAGGAGTGGCTGTGTGGTAAGAAGCTTGCCTGCCAACCCCATGGTTCCGGGTTCAGTCCCACTGCGTGGCACCATGGGATAGTGTCTTCTACTATAGCCTCGGGCCGACCAAAGCCTTGTGAGTGGATTCGGTAGACGGAAACTGAAAGAAGCCCGTCGTATATATGCATATATGTATATATGTGTATATATGTTTGTGTGTCTGTGTTTATCCCTCCAACATCACATGACAACCGATGCTGGTGTGTTTACGTGTCCGTAACTTAGCGGTTCGGCAAAAGGGACCGATAGAATAAGTAACTAGGCTTACAAAGAATAAGTCCTGGGGTCGATTTGCTCGACGAAAGGCGGTGCTCCAGCATGGCCGCAGTCAAATGACTGAAACAAGTAAAAGAGTGAAAGAATGAAAGTGGTAGATGTACCTATAAATTAAATGGTGAAATCTGACGCGTTGTGTTATGGGAATTCTACCAGACGATTACAGTGACTGCCAATACATGTGGAATATTCGCTTACATCGCTTACATCAAAAAAACAACAAAAAAAACATGGTGAGAGACATTTCTTCCAAACTATTTTGAGGCTGTAATCATCGTATTTCGACGAAGAAATCTTCAGAATTAGTTATAAGAAATTCTAATATAAGGTAAAGTCATCTACGGAAATACAAGTCTTACATATGTGAAATCTTTTGCGTAAACCTTAGAAATGTATTCTCCCAGAGGGGAGAAGGAAATATTTGCATCACTTCACCAGAATTAGTATGAAATTATTCCTGAATCCATGTAGATATTATCCGACTGGAAGAATCTTACTGAGAACAATAATACAAAGGATCGGATGATAATATATCACGACTATGATATTACATGCCGCGTGCGCACGCACACACACACGTACGCACGCACACACTTTTGCATACATAAAAATATACATTTATGTATGTAAACATATATACATAATTTTATATATATATATATGTATGTATACATATATATATATGCAGATATGTATTTTTGTGTGTGAGATTGAATGTTCACATACACACACAAACACACAAACACACACACACACACACATATAAATGCATATGTAAGCTATATAGACTACACAAGTGTTGGATGAATTCTGAAATCTGCAGACAATACCACGCGGAATATACACGTCTGTCTTCATAAAGCCAGCAACGTCGCATATAACTGGTCAGTCCACATGCTAGAAATTGCAGCCAAACCTCACTCGAATGCATCCTTACACTTTTCCATAAAAGAAGAGTATATTGTTTGGTGTAGCCCTGTGTATAAGTAATCCAGGTGAGTAGTCGAGATGATGGTCATAAATGAAATATTTTTGATGGTCGATATTCTGATTTGAGACTAAAAGAAAACAAACGGAACGAAACTTTTGGAAGTTCTTCAAATGAAGATAAGTTAAATAACCTCCATATAAATAATGAATAAATGCGCCCTTTTAAAGCCTAATCAGGGTCATGAGTCCGGTTTCTCGGTCTCTATGGCGTATGTGGTCCCCAGTATGTGGTCCGCAGCGTTACTCATTTTTGCCAGCTGAGTGAACTGGAGCAACGTGAAATGAAGTGTTTTGCTCAAGAACACAAAGTGTCGCCCGGTCCAGGAATCGAAACCATAATCTTACTATCATGATACTAACACCCGAACCACTAAGCCACGCACCTCCACAACCTCCATATATAATATCTTTTTCTACTCAAGGTACAATGCTCGCAATTTTTTGGGAGGTGGGGGGTCAGACGATTAGGTCGGCCCCAGTACGCAACTGGTACATTACCCTGAAAAGATGAAAGGTAATGTCGACTCCGGCTGAATTTGACGTCCATATATATTATTATATGAGAAATGTATTTAGATATATCAGTTTATTCCAATAGATTCTGGGAAGTGTTATGCAAAGAAATAAGTTTAAAAATATATAAAAGAAGAAAAGAATGCAATGTATAGATGTCCTCTTTTTGACGGAGATGGGGGTGGGGCGCTCCAAACGGAATCTGGGAAAAAGTTTGAACAATAATCAAAATAAACATTAGATATTTTTAATCAAGAAAAATTCAAAAAAATCGAGAAAAGCAAGATATTTATGTCGCAAATATAGACATTATATACAAGATGGATATTATATTCAGAATATCAAATATCCAGACATGTTTTGGTATGGAATGCTTTAGAATAATATATCTCCACAGAAATCCGTAGCCATGGAACACACAACTGCGCTCGTTAGTCCTAAATAAAATGTTTGTTTTTTTTCATATGGAATATTCGAATTTATTGATTCGATAACTGAATGCAGGCTGCTAGTGACTATACACATACCTACATACATACTTACATACATACACACACACACATATATATATATATATATAATATATATATATATATATATATATATATAGATAGATAGATAGATAGATAGATAGATAGATAGATAGATAGATAGATAGATAGATAGATAGATAGATAGATAGATTGATAGATATATAGATATATAGATATAGATATATGTATGTATATATATATATATACATACATATGCATATGCATGCATATATATATGCATAAATATAAGCACACGCACACACAGACATATGATTGTATGTATGTGTGTATGTATGTATGTAAATGTGTATGAATATACTTACATACGTAGCAGTCGTTTCCATGCTTTTGAATAGCGTATAACCATTACTTGCCTCTTACTGTTTCCAGATCTACTCAGACCCGGAGTAGTAACATCTTTTAGGGTCCCAGTAATGTGTGAACTACAATTTGAACCACTGAGAGTGAACCATTCTTTGTCCCTTTTAGAACTTCCTTCTAGAAGCTAAATTCTTATATAAAAAAAAATCCTCAGGACTGAAGGTTTCTATTTGTCTCAACCACAGTAGTGCGTTTAGTGTTATAGATGATCGCACTAAAACGTCGCTTCAATACTGTCCAACATTTTATCCACTCAAAACACGGACTGGAACTTCTTGGACTCTTGGAACTTTTGCACGGACTGACTGAATTTTGGAAGTGGTCTTCTTTGCTCATGATCTGGCACCGTGAATGGTGCGGAATGATTAATATTCTGAAGTCTTAACGACAAGGAAATCCAACCTAAACTAACGCAAAAATTGCCTGAAGAAGAATACATGGCACTTAATTTATTGACTCCTAGAGGATGAAAGGCAAAGTCCACCTCGGCGGAATTTGAACTCAGAACGCAAAGAGAGACGAAATACTGCTGAGCATATCGCCCGGTGTGCTAACGTTTCTGCCAGCTCGCCGCTCAATAGTCGAAAATAGCTACCGATTGTAACGCACTGGGAGATTGAACTCGAAACCACGTGGTTCTGAAGTGAACGTCTAAACCATACATCCATGCCTACGCTTATAACATTTCTAAATCCTTGTTGTAACTATGGTTTATATCCTGCTTTAATGCATTTTCACCAAACGCTCCAATTCTATGTCACCTCTCTCAGATTGCCCAAACACTTCTCCCCCGTTTCAAATGCCATCGTTGTAACTCCAGTTTCTCGTACTCTTCCCTCTCATTTCTTCATTCAACCGACCAACTGTGTACGCACCAATCAAAATTTCTTTCTCATCTCATAATATATTCCTCCTAGGGTTATTGTGACGTTCTCATAAAGTTAACTCGTACATTCAACATCGCTCTGAGACTCTTGTTCATTACAAGATGTCACCATATAATTCCCAACATTTTAAAGTAGATTTTTTAAGTTCAAAATGTTCACTAAGTTTTTAATCCGCCGCAACCTAGTGTAATAATCCTTTAGATATATTTCATATATTATACCTATATATCTTTCAGTTGCACACTATCTCTGCATTATCTTTAGGCAATACTTGACGTAATATACTACCAAGAGCTTCTTTACATCACAAACATTGCCAGTAATTGTATATGACAAAACATTGCCAACATATAGGTTTAACAGCATACTCATTACCCTTATATTTTGTACAGTATGTCTTATTGAAATTATATATTCATCCCAGACTCTCTGTATTATGAAACTTGCTCCTCATTTCAGAATCTTGTTATCTTTGTGTGAAATTCTACTTTGAATTACCAGACAAGAAAACCCTCCAGACAATAGTAAACAGTAATGCTTCTCAAGTCTCTAACTCAGCTTTCGTTGCTAGGATCTTTAATATGATAGCTATCTACCATTCTGTGAATATCATATCTCTCTCTGTATTTAGGCGTGCTTTGTAAAGCACTTTGTGCTATAATATCTCAACATTTTATCATCACCCTATCGTTTCTGATTCTTTAATCTCTTTCTAATAATTTCGATCTCAGCTGGTTTTGGTTTACCCACTTTCATTGATCAGATTCTTTTCAACTGGGAGAATATTTTCATCATTTTGTGGAATCGGCCTCTTTAACACTGCTTCAAATTATTCTTTTGCATCTATATTTTATCTGTTCAGTAGATTTCCCCCGTGTATCTCTAATTGGGAGTCCTTTGATTTTCTTGATTGTGCCTCTAATTTCTTTAATTGCTTCAGTGATTGATAGGCTAATCTACTAACCCTCTCTCTTTTTCTCTAGTCATGTGATCTCTCATCTTATCTGCAGCCACATTCAAGTACTTCCTCCTTTCACGCTCACTGAGCTTTCTTATTGCGCTGTTTAATCTGACATATTCTGTTCCTAAAATAGGAATTTTCTTTTTTCTCAACTACTTCCAATTTTACATTCCAATTTTGTTAAATTCATATTCTGTATCATGTTTCATATTTCCTTTGTGATTCATTTATTTCCTTAGTTTTTTTCCGATACTTCTGAGAGTTACTTAGGTTGTTTCTTGTAGTCTCTTAAATGGCATTGTACATCTGACAGACATCCTTCTCCTTTCTCTCTTTATTATTAATGCCTGTACAGCATCACATATATTACTACAGTCACACAAATTCGTCTTCTTAGGTCGACTGCAAACCGGGAAAAAATGCTCAGATGTAATTCGCCCGTCTGTACGTTCTGATTTCAAATCCTACCGAGATCGACTTTGTCTTTCTTCCTTTCGGGGTTCATAAAATAAATACCCTTTAAACACTGGAGAGTCGATGCAATGTACTTACCCTCTCACTCGGTATTGCTAACATTATGACGAATGTGACACCGACATTGAATTCAAATTTTAGCTCAAAGTCAGCGATTTTGAGGAGGGAGTAAGTCAATTATATCGACATCAATGCTCAACTGTTACTTATTTTATCGCCCTAGAATTGATGAAAGTCAAAGTCGAAAGGCGGAGCTTGAACATTTATGGACGAAATACTGCTAAGCGTCTGGCGCAGCGTGCTACTGATAATACCAAAGTGCGCCGTCTTGAATACATTCTGTAATATTAGTTTTAAATTCTTTTGAAGGCGGCGAGCTGGCTGAAACGTTAGCGAAATGCTTAGCGGTATTTCGTCTGTCTTTACGTTGTGATTTCAAATACCGCCGAGGTCGACTTTGCCTTTCATCCTTTCGAGGTCGATAAATTAAATACCAGTTGTGTACTGAGAATCGATCTAATCGACTGGTTCCCTCACCCAGAATTTCAGTCCTTAGGTCTAGAGCAGAAAAGATCATATGGTGGTTGGGGTATAAAGGCGGCGAGCTGGCATAAACGCTGGGCGAAATGCTTAGCGCCATTTCGTATGTCCTTACGTTCTGAGTTCAAATTCCGCTGAGGTTGACTTTGCCTTTCATTCTTTCAGGGTCGTTAAATTAAGTACCAATTGTGTACAAGGGTCGATCTAATCAACTGGCATCTTCCTCAAAAATTTCGCGCCTTGTGCCTAGAGTAGAAAAAAATAGTAGTTCCAAGTTTTAACACAAACTCAGCTATTTCCGGCGAGGAGACAAGTCGAGACAAGACAGTGCTGAAGTGGTACTTACTTTATCTATCCCAAGTACTTGGAATGTCTGGCTATGAGTATGAGCAGTTATACGTATGTGTGTTTTTTTGCGTTATGGGTTATGAGTTATGAGTTTGTCATATTTCGGGGAAAAATATTTTTAGAATTTCAAATCAAATTCACTCGAACAGATGATATCATAAAGAAATACTGGTTTCAAATTTTGGCACAAGGCCAGCAATTTCGGAGAAAGAGGCAAACCAATTATATCGCCCCAGTGCTCAACAGACACTTATTTTGTCGACCTTGAAAGGATGAAATGCAACGTTGACCTCGGTGGAATTTGAAATCAGAACGTAAAGACGGACGAAACATAGCTAAGCATTTTGCCCTTCATACTAACGATTCTGAGATTTCGCCGCCTTGAAAATATTCTGCAATACTGATTTCAAATTTTGGTAGAAGGCCAGCAGTTTCGAGAGATGGGTTAAGTCCATTACATAGACCCCCACTGCTTAACTGGTACTTATTTTACCAACTCAATAAGGACGAAAAGTAATGTCCAACTCAGTGGAATTTGAACTGAACTAAGGACGTAACAATGGGCAAAATACAATTAAACCGTTCGTCCAGTGCGCTAAAGATTCTCCAACTTGCCGTCTTAGATACATTCTGTAATACTACAATCTAATACAAAGTTGCCGATTTAGGAGACACAAGATACGTGAAGTTTTAGTTGGAGATTTGCACTCGAAACACTGTCGAAAGCTTTCCGGATGTCTAAAGAAGGTCGTTGTTTTCACATAGATTCGCTCGATATCGAATCCACTTGTGAGTTGCATACGAATGTAAGACTAAAGTGGACCAGGTTCTGCAGTAGCTGTACCGTAGGAAACTGAAGAAAGGGATGAACTCAAAGTACTGGAGATCCGTTATTGTCATGGTCAATGGTTGTCTTCACTGCTGTAGCGATATAAGAGAGCAAAATGAAGCTAGTTGATTGGGTGATAGGGTTTTCATTTCTTCGTAACGGGACACACTGGTGCATAGATATCTCCGTTGATAATAACAGCTTAGTGAGTACAGTAGCCATAAATGTATTTGCAAGGATACTTCAGTAGTATCATTTCTTTTGGAAAGAACCGAAGGTGTTTTTTCCACCTGTGATTTGTGGGTTGAAGATACAGGGCCTAATGGTGTGTAATTTGAGGGACAGTCCAAGTGTGTATAGTGTGGAAGTATTTTCCTTGAGACTATTGCTTAAGTCGCTATCGTTTTCTAGAAGAGAACATAACATAAGTACATCCACGCTGGAACTCAATGTCTGTTTCAATGCAAGTACCTCTTCGACACAGACAACACTTAAAAGCGTTGATTCAACAGAAGAAATTTACAGGACAATCTCAACTACCACCGTGTATGTATTATGTTTATTTGATTGATCTCACGAAAAGGGAAACTCTAGATGTGGTTGTATCTAAAGGATGAAGGCTGTGGTGATAGCAAACTTCAAAACATACATCTGTGTCGTTGCATAAGCAATAATTCATACAAAAGCACGTATCGTGCTCGTCCTTCAATCACAAATACATTATAAATCTAAGTACATTATTTCTTTCTTGCAGTTCTGACAAGTTTAAACATAAAATTTTTGATTAACCGTCTATCCATAATATATGATGTAATTCTACTGGGTGAGAAATGAATTACAGCTAGCAGCCAAGCTGTCATTAGCATATGACATGACATCCGCTCAAAATACAGATAATACATATGCATAAACAAACATTTACACATATACACATGTACACGTGTACACACCTACACACACACATATGCATATATGTATATGTATATATATATATATGTATATGTATTTGTACATGTATATATATATATATATATATATATATGCATGTACATACACAAACATGCAGGCATATAAATATATATAAACATATATATAATTATATATATATATATATATCTTATCTATCTGTCTATCTATCTATCTATCTATCTATCTATCTTCAGTTACCCTTAAGAGGGAGGAATTGCCAAATAATGGGTACTATATCCCTATATTTTCCCACAATGAACACCCAGAAACAGCCGTTGGTACTCTACTTTAACAAATTTTTAACTATCC
Organism: Octopus sinensis; assembly: GCF_006345805.1. Classification (NCBI taxonomy): domain Eukaryota; kingdom Metazoa; phylum Mollusca; class Cephalopoda; order Octopoda; family Octopodidae; genus Octopus; species Octopus sinensis. The sequence continues at coordinate 58,842,279 of NC_043009.1, forward strand.
CGAATTTTGACTTCGCTCCTCATAGTCTCTTTTAGTTCGCTTCCATCTCCACTTCAGACCATCTCCAATATTTTTACCTATACCCGCATGTTTTAACGTTTTTATAAACAATCTACTAATTTACTCATATCTATTTTTAGTATATTTATTTATTTATAGATTGTTAAGAAAATGTCTGTGTATTTATATATTTTATTCTATCACGTATATTTATCCTTTAAATCCATCTCTTATCGAAGTCATGTTTGCGGATCAGCTTTCGGTTCAAGTTTATCTTGAGCGCTTCTAAGTCCAAGCCGCTACAATGTGAGAGAAATTCTAAGCAATCTTACTCCTCAAAAAAATTATATAATTATACATTTGTATACATATGCATGCAAATTTCTATGTATGTTATAGATTTGTGCATGTATGAATATATGTGTATTTGGAACACATTTATGTGTGCGTGTGTGTGTGTGTGTGTGTGTTACGAAAACACACATTGTTATTATATTCATCGATGAGATCTTTTACCTTACAAAGAGTCCTTGGATGCGTACTATCAATAATAACAGGAGAAACATGAGCACTACATTCCGTGCAACATTACCCAGTATATCTCCTATGCGGCTTTCCATTTTTTTCATTTGCGATTCTTTTTTGTCTTAACATAGTGGCCCAAAAGATTCCCGAGGTGTTAAGACTTTCGAAGAACCTCTAAAACTGATACTCTCTTGATGTTCTTCAATTACTTGAAAGTGACAGTGAGAGGAAAAAAATTAAAGAAAGAAGCGAATTAGAGAGGGAGCCTGTTTAGAGAGATAGAACACGTAGAAACGGAGGCGCAATGGCCCAGTTGTTAGGGCAGCGCACTCGCGGTCGGGGGATCGCGGTTTCGATTCCCAGACCGGGCGTTGTGTGTGTTTATTGAGCGAAAACGCCTAAAAGCTCCACGAGGCTCCGGCAGGGGTTGGTGGCGAACCCTGTTGTACTCTTTCGCCCCAACTTTCTGTCACTTTCTTCCTGTTCTTCATTAACGCTGCGATGGACTGGCGTCCCGTCCAACTGGCGGGGAGCGCATTGGCCATAGAAACCGGCAAACCGGGCCCATGAGCCTGGCTAGGCTTAAAAAGGGCGTATAAATAAAAAAAAAACACGTAGAAATAGGATAATGCCTGAGATAGTGGTAGACAGTTATTTTTTGACATACAGGCATAAACATAAAGTACCATTGTAAATGTAAGGTGTCGCTGTAAAGTTCCATTGCAAATAACAAAAATGCAATAGTTTTGCATTGGCTTACTGCACGCCATGAGATAACCTATTGTCCTTTGGAACACCGGTATATCAGAAACGATACTTTGCTGCAATGTACGTTATCATTTAGCTGAATATTTACATAACATAATTCTGCTATGATAAAAGCTGAACTGCAGTTAATTTACAAAATTGTCAGTCCTACATTTCAAGATAATGCTACGTTCACGTATACAACGACGTAGATACATGCATATATATATATATTATATATATATATATATATATATATATATATATATTATATATATATATATATATATATATATATATATATATACATATATATGTGCATGTATGTATGTAGGTGTTATGAGTGTGTACATATATATATATATATACATATACGTATCTGTGAGTGTGTACACACACACACACACACACACACACATATATATATATATATTATATATATATATATGCACACACGAATATATGTGTGTACATATGTAAATGTTGCTAAATATATATGTATATATATATAATGAGAGAGAGAGACAGATATACAAACACACTCACATTCACACACCAATATATATATGTTTATGTAGGTATATATACGCCCACATACTATTATATATTTGCAAATGTGTGTGTATCTTGTGTGGAAGTGTAGAACAGCACATTTTTACCGAGAATTTCTTATAGTCGTTTTTATGTTAAATTACTCGAAATGTAATTGAATAGAATTTAATCCTATCCCAATAATAAAGACCGTTATTGTGCAAGAAGCTGAAGGCTTAAGATATCTCTCCTTAACATCCACGCTTAGTAGCAAGAAGACGGCTGCCCATCGCTTACATCATTTGAATAATAGTTACAAAACACGAAGAACCTAACACAAAATATACTAGACACTTGAGAATACCATGAACAAAACACAACACTAAAATATGGCAGACTAAGAAAATTTTATTCGAAACCATCAAAGAGAAAATACTAAAATATTTTGAACACTTGATTAGAGAAAATAGTTTACAAAGACTGTTAATAGATGTGAAAATGTATGGGTATGGAGGAAGGTTATAGCGAAGAAGTATGTGGGTAGATAACGTCAAGAATTTTGCAGACACAACTCACCGTATAGTGCAACACAAGAAAGGGAAAATGGGTGTCTGTGGTATTTTATCTGCAAAGAGAGAATGGAACTTGATAATGAAATTGATTTAATGGAATGGAATTAATGAAATAGTCTCCGTCTTTGCATCTAAACAATCATAAACAACAAACAGAATGCATCAATTGATATATATATATATATATATATATATATATATATATATATATAATATATATATATATATATATTATATATATATATATATAATATATATATATATGTATGTATGTATATATATATATGTATGTATGTATGTATATATATATATATATATATATATATATACACACACAAACACACAAACACACACATGTATATAACAATAATAATAATAATAATCCATGGATGGAATTTTTAAAATATTTTAATGCATCCCTACGCGCGTTTCCATATATTGCCTATATCATATTTCATATTCCACATATTGCATGTTTCTTACGATCATAGATTGTTTTACCTATGATGATTAAAATAAATTCCGTAGTATCCATGGATATCGGGTGGATCATAGATCGTATGTTCTTTTCCTCAGGTTTTAAGTATAATTTAAAGTTAAATAGGTATTATTAGCATTATTATTATTAATAATAATAATCATAATAATAAAGCGGCTAGCAAGTTATAAACGAAATTCAATAGCATGCTAAAATACCACTTGCTATAGACGTAGCCATCACTCTGAAACCATATTATTATTATTATTAACATTGGTGATAATACATGTGGTAAGTAGCTTGCTAACCAACAACATGGTTCCGGGTTCAGTCCCACTGCGTGGCATCTTGGGCAAGTGTCTTCTGCTATAGCCCCGGGCCGACCAATGCCTTGTGAGTGGATTTGGTAGACGGAAACTGAAAGAAGCCTGTCGTATATATGTATATATATATATATGCATAGGTGTGTGTGTGTGTGTGTATGTTTGTGTGTCTGTGTTTGTCCCCCTAGCATTGCTTGACAACCGATGCTGGTGTGTTTATGTCCCCGTCACTTAGCGGTTCGGGAAAATAGAGCGATAGAATAAGTACTAGGTTTACAAACAATAAGTCCCGGTGTCGATTTGCTCGACTAAAGGCGGTGCTCCAGCATAGCCGCAGTCAAATGACTGAAACAAGTAAAAGAGTAAAAAGAGAGAGTAATTTAACTTCAAATTATACTTGCTCACGGTAGGTTCGTTTTGAATATCAGAGGGATATTCATATTTAAGAACGCAGACGGCGTAATGAGATGAATATTTCGGAAGTATTTGTTGTAGCGTTAAGTCTGGCTGAGAAGCTAAGTATTATTTTTCATTCCTTACTTCTGTCGTTCATAAAAGGTAATTTGTGTATTTTAATAGTGAGTAATTTCTGATTTTGAAATTTGTTTATATTTTACTTATAAAGGCGTAAACTCAACGGCCACTTTATTATTATCATTAATACTATTATTAATGGTAATGATACTTATTTAACCTTAAATTATAGACACATACATACATACATACACACACACACAACACACACACATATATATATATTTATATATATATATATATATATATATATATATATATATATATGATCGCTGTCTGCCGGCTGGTGGCGTTGAGTAGTCATCCCTGCGGAGCTCAGAGCCATGGACCACAAGCCCATGGACCCTAAGTAAGGCATGTGTAAAATTTGAATGAAATTGGTTGTGTAGTTCTCGAGTTTTAGGGATTCACGCAGACAAACAGACACGCATTCTCAGTTTTATATATATAGATATATATGTATGTATTATGTATGTATGTATGTATATATGTATGCATATATACAAATTTGAATGTTTGTGTGTGTCTACAAAAAGTTAAACAAAACACAGAGAGACGTTGAAATGTATTCATACACACATCTACTCATTTATATATATACAGGTAGAGTTTACGAAAAAAACAAAAGACGAAGACAGGTGGTGTAGACGACAAACAGATGTATTAGTATAAATCTCGGGAAGTGAAAGCGTCTTTAATGTTTTGAGCCTATGCTCTTCTACAGAAAACGACACAGAAAAAAGAAGAGAAAATGTGTGTCGTGGCTAACGATCTATGATGGTGATATATATATATATATATATATATATATATATATATATATATTATCGCTATGGGCTCCGTGTGAGCAGTCATCTAAAAGTTTTTTGTGCATCTTGATGTTGACATAAGTTCCTTGCTTTTTCCTGATGAGAAAGCGGCATAATATACTCCTTATTCCTTCGCAATTAGGAATATGCAGCCTTCGAAACATATGTCGAAAATAAAGGAATTTTGTTAATTCGTCGTTCAACTCCATTCTTTCATATATATATATATATATATATATATATATATACTAGCAGTATCATCCGGTGTTGCTTGGGTTTATTTTGACCCTTTAGAATTGGAATTTTTGAAAAGTAAAAATACAGCATTATGCAACTTGTTATTCTCTTCAAGTGAACATTTTTCCAGTTGAAATACACCGAAAATGGTGACACAGCAGTCAAAAATCGTAAAAAATAGGGATTTTCATAGAAAAAAATGCACCTTTTTGATGTAAATAATTTTTGGTGTTAACATGGTCCGATTTGAATTTTATCTTCTACAGAATAAAGAGGAAGACTTCTTCTATCATACTCTCAATTTTGGTTAACTTGTGATGCAGGGTCTCGAAGGAGATAGTGTTAGTCGAAGGCTACCAAACCTGCCACACACAGACAACTTCAGCTTTATATACAGAGATTTGCTACACACTACTTTCCATCCTTAATAATGAAACTTGGTAGATCCAAAATTTTAACACACAGACACACACAGATACACACACAGACACACATGTTGAGTCTTATATATATATAGATTTCTCAACGGGGATTTCAGGGGAGAGTTTCAGGGAGTCGCTGGCGATGTATCGTGATGATCAAAAATCTGGCCTGCTAAAATTTGGTTAAAGTGATTCAAACTGCAGACTCAACGCAAAATGGTCACATTTAATTCAAAGCGTTAAAAATGTTTTGAAAACAATTGGTATGTGTTTACAAAGTCCAAACGATTAATACGAAAAAACCCTCCAGGCTACATCCCGAAAATTCATTTCTTTGCCGAATTTCTACAACGTTTACGGCGATTCGTTTTTATATCTTGATTTTTTCTTTATTTTTCATGCAATGTAGGCATGCTTGCATGCGTGGTGAACACAGTTCACGTCAAACAGCTGACTGAGTAAAGTTCACTATTCAATGCATGGGATAAGGCCTAAACAAACACATTATCGATTTTTGCACTTGCGAGGTGAATTTCGGAACAGAAATAGCGCAGTTCAATTTTCATTCGCCTAAACTTTAAGTGACCCATTTTTTTGTGGTTCTACGATTTGTTGGCTAGGAGGAGATGTGCCGGAAAGTTAAACACACAGACACACAAGTTCAGTTCTATCTATATAGATGATACCTGGACGTAATTAATTTCATTCCTGACTTTCTTGGGAATGTTCTGAGACTGAAAATATATGTAGAGGAGATCATTCAAATAAATTTGCTAAGTATGTATGTGTTTACCCCTCTCTTTCATTCTCTCCCTCTCAATCTCTCTCTCTCTCTCTCTCTCTCTCTCCATATATATATATATATATATATATATATATATACGCACACACACACATGCATATATAAAATGCTTGCTTCATGTTCTTAAGCTTTGTAATATATGAAAAGAGCCAAGTGTTAATAAACAGCTCACTCAATACATTTAAACTGAATATTGCATTTTAAATGGAATACGTCTGCTAATGGAAAAAATTGAGAAATATTAAGAATAGCGCTATTCATTAAAATACTGGGAACTACAGAACAATTAGGCCGAAAGGAAAAAAATGATTGCTAAAACTGAAAAAAGGAAACGCTATAAGAAATTCTATTACGTGTGCAATATAGAAACTGGAGGGAAAGAATGTGGAATATATACAGAACACATTTTTTATCGCTAGATAAATACTGCAAATAAAATCTAAACAACGTGGTAAAGACAACGAAATATATAGGAATTTCAGCGTTTATATTAGCAAGTCGACATTAGTCATGCATATTTTAATTAAATGAGGATATTAGAAATATTGAGAAATTCGAAACTTCACTACTTGTTAGGATGTGAATTTGGTTTAGTAAAACTCATTTTTTTCTTCTTATTTTATTTATTTATTTTTTTGCACTAGATTTTTAACAATTGTGTTATTGGATTCACGGCTCCAAACGTAATTTGACAATTTCGCGGCTGAAAGTGTAAAATGTTTGATAAAATCGCGTTTTGAAGGAATATGGTGTTAATCTAATTTAATGTATTATTCTGGAAATTCATTTTAATTTAACACCAGTAATAAACTTTTACAAGCTCTGCTGTCCTATTGTTCTCGTTATGTATTTCTTTGAATTTACATCAAAATTCAATACGTAGGAAGAGTTAGCAAGCGCGTTTTTGATGTGCTTGCTAATTATTCCTATCTGCTTTGCTTTTGTTGATTAACATCCATTTGGTGTTTGAGGAGAAGTTGGACTTGTAGACCTTGAGGATAAAGTAAGTTGTACACACTATGACGGTCCACTCTCCTTTCTACTTTAGTTGGCAAACTAGTGATTTTAATTCTGAGTCTATTGTGGAATATAATGTACAGTTGTATCATATTTTTGTTTTAATGATGTTGCTTTTCAATTGTGTACGATGTATGACGATATTTCATTTTTATATATTCCATAAAACTCAAGATGTACAGCTTGAAAAAGTCATAGCTGCATCGTACGAAGAGCAGTTTTGGAAAAAACTTTCAAGAGACGTTTTAATAATTTCACTTATCTATTTACAATAAGTTTACAATTGTCAAATTTCTAGAGTGAACCCTTGACTTACGTAACATAAATATTTACAGTAAGTAAAAAGTGAAAACTATAATACTTACTCCCAATAATAATAAGAATTTCCGCTGCCATTGAAAGCGGCTTTCCTGATCTATACTCAACT
>NC_043009.1:58854702-58856295 GCF_006345805.1 Octopus sinensis
CCCACTTCTCTTCATCATCTACATTAATGATATTACTGACACCATCAAACACAGTAACATCAGCACCTTCGCTGATGATTCCAAGCTCCAGAAGGTCATCAATGGCGTGGATGACCGAATAAGCCTTCAGTCAGACCTACTGGCTGTTGTCCAATGGGCGCAAAAGAACAACATGTTGCTAAATGAAGACAAATTCGAACTGATCCACTTTGGAAGTGAGGACGCTCTGAAACTCCCATACTCCCTTCCTTCTCGAGAAATTCTCATGGCGTCTAACAACATCAGAGACTTGGGAGTAACAGTGGACAACAACATAAGCTGGGCTACACATATAAGCAGCAAAGTTGACATGGCCCGCTGAATGTGTTCCTGGATTCTCAGAAGCTTCCAGTCAAGAGATTCCCACACCATTATCCTTCTCTTCTCCACTTTTGCCCGACCCCACCTTGAATACTGCTGTCCACTGTAGTCTCCCTACACAAAACAAAATGTTATGAGAATTGAAGCTCCCCAAAGGTCAATCACAAAAAAGATAGATGGCATGTCAGACCTTGACTACTGGGGTAGACTAGAGAAACTGAAACTGTATTCACTCCAACGAGCCCGTGAACGCTACATTATCTGTATGATGTGAAAAATATTCCATCAGCACTGTCCGAATGATGTTGGCATCACCTTCAAAATACATGCAAGGCTTGAACCACGTGCCATCCGTCCACAACAAAAATCTAAATCGCATCACATAACGACAATACGGCACAGTTATTTCTCCTCAATTGGGCCCGCTCTCTTCAATATTACACCAGGACACGTCAAAACAGAAACTGACCAAACAAAATTCAAGAAGTCTTTGGAAAAACTCCTTCAAACAGTCCCGGACTAACCACCCACATCTGGATATGTCTCCGCAAACAATAACTCTCTGCTCGAATGGGCCTCGGTGCCCAAATCCTGAATTGAAATTGAAGGTTGTGCTATTAAGTTAGACATGGCCTGAGCCAATGCTGGCCAAAACCTTTCTAAGTTATTCTAAGTTATATGTATACATATATATACATATATATAAATATATATATATGTATATATATATGTATATATAAATGTATATATTACGGAGATGTACTCGCATAGCAAGTAATTTGATCTGAGATCGTGTGCTGAAACGAAAACAATTGCAGCGCGTGGAAGGTGTTTATAAGCCATTTAAGAAACACACCAAAGCCGTTCGATCACTCCAACATTTAAGTTTATTTGTCAAAATATTTTCGTCGCTAAAATCCGCGACCTGTTCACTGACAAAGTCCGAGATGCAGCACGGACTTTGTCAGTGAACAGGTCGCGGATTTTAGCGACGAAAATATTTTGACAAATTAAACTTAAATGTTGGAGTGAATCGAACGGCTTTTGTGTGTTTCTTAAATGGCTTATAAACACCTTCCACGCTGCAATTGTAATGTATAATTATATATATATATATATATATATTATATATATATATATATAATATATTATATATATATATTATATTATTATATATATATATATATATATCTATATTATCGTTATATTTCGGAATGGTCATATATATGTATA
>NC_043009.1:58856395-58866395 GCF_006345805.1 Octopus sinensis
AATAATAGTAATAATAATAATAATAATGATAATAATAATAATAATAATAATAATAATAATAATAATAATAATAATAATAATAATAATAATAATAATGATAATGACAATAATAATGATGATAATTTTCATAATAATAATAATAATAATAATAATAATAATAATAATAATAATAATAATAATAATAATGATAATAATAATAATAATGATAAATAATAATAATAAACAATGGTAACACTAACAGCATTGATGGTTTTAACGCCAATAATAACAATTTTACTAACTTCATTAGTTTTAACACCATTAATTTTTTCTTTCGGTTTTCATATTTTTAATTTGATTCATTATTATTATTAGTATTTCTTCATAACTCCCAGTGGATTATTCTCCAGAGGACACCATGTCGTTTCTTGTATTATTTCTGCGTCAGCATGTGATATTCACTGACTGTATGAGCAACACACTTTCCCTCTTCTGGTTAACGTAACATCCAAACCAGAAGGACGCATAACCTAGTGGTCAGGCTGTTGCACTCGTGAACGCCAGATAGTGGTTTCAATTCCTAGACACGTGCTGCATTGGGTTCTTGAGCAAAACACTTCATCCCTCGATGCTCTAGTAGTAGTAGTAGTAGTAGTAGTAGTAGTAGTAGTAGTAGTAGTAGTAGTAGTAGTAGTAGTAACAGCAGCAGCAGAAGGAGTAGTTATGATTTCTATGAACTGCCCTACGAAATTTTCTTTGAAACATAATTGTTTAGCTTTTACTGGTTCTAATCACTAGACTCTGACCAGGCTGGGGCACCGCCTTGAATTTCTAGTCGATGAATGGACCCCCCAGTACTTATTGTTATAGCCTGGTACTTATTCTATCGGACTGTTTTGCCGAACCGATAAGTTATTGGAACATAAACACACCAACAGCGTTTGTCCAGTGGTAACGGGGGACAAAGACACAGACAGACACACAAGTATATATATATATATATTATATATACAATTGCAGCGACCTGTTCACTGACAAAAGTCCGTGCTGAGATTTTTGTTAGTGAACAGGTCGCAGATTTTAGCGACGAAAATAGTTTGACAAATTAAACTTAAATGTTGAAGCGAATCGAACGGCTTTTGTGTGTTTCTTAAATGGCTTACAAACACCTTCCACGCTGCAATAGTTTTCGTTCCAGCACACGATCTCAGATCAAATCACTTGCTATGCGAGTACATCTCCGTATATATATTTACGGCCAGATTCTTTCTGTTTCCGTCTACCAAATACCCTTACAAGGCTTTGGTCGGCCCGGGGCTATATTGATGTTGACGAAATATATATTAACTGACCATTTGTACTCTGCTTTTTCTGCCCTTCCACCCAAATCAATACCAGCAGGATTTGAACACAGAAAGGAAAACATTTCCAGAGACTTTTAAACCGGGAACGCAAATGAATGACGCGAATAGCTCAAGGCATTTCGTTTAGCTATCTTCAGATTCTGCCAGTAATAATCATAATAAGACAGAGAGATCAAAAACAGAGCGCCTGCTCAACAATCTTAATCAAAGATAGAAATTAAAGCTGTGTATTTTTCTAGAGTCCGAAGTTGTCTCTTAAGAGCAAAACATCGACCGGAAGGAAGTTTCATGACGTTCAATTTAGGCGGAGCGCGAAATGGAAATACGCACATTATGAAGTATTAAAACATACATACAACATATATAAACATGGCCACACACTTCTACATACGCAAGTCTGCAAGTGTGCAGATAAGAGGGTGTATATATATATATATATATATATAGAATATATATGTATGTATGTATGTGTGGTGTATGTATATGTGTTATATGTATATATGTATGTATGAGATGGTAAGTATCTATATGTATGCATGAAATTTATATATTTAATTTATGTATATATATATATGTATATATGTATGTGTGTATGTGTGTGTGTGTGTGTGTGTGTGTGTGTGTGTGTGTGTGTGTACATATACAGATATATATGCATAAAATTTCATGTCGATGCATATGAGCGTTTATATTCGGTTAGCCATAAAATTCCCTGCACTAAGCCATAAACGTGGTACTGTAATTAATGTCCGGTTGTCAATCTTCTCCCATTATGCAAATCATTTTATTCCTAGGTACAATATTGTTTACATTTTAATAAGTAGCTTCCAGCTACTGACATCCGTAGTCTGTGAAAGAATAGTAGGCGAATCTTGAGGACTTGGCAAATTGCAATGAAACCAGTGTGCATTCTTCATCACCCTCATGCAAAAATTTAATAGAAAAAGTAATTACCCATAAATATATATCAGTACAATTGTAATTTGTAGTTCTTATACTCACATATATAAGCTTATGTATGTGTGTGTAAGCGTATACATTTAAGTATATGTATATATATATATATATATATATATATATATATATATATAATATATATATATATATATATATATTATATATATATATAATATTATATACATATATATATATATATATATATATAATATATATATATATAGGCGCAGGAGTGGCTGTGGTGTGGTAAGTAGCTTGCTAACTAACCACATGGTTCTGGGTTCAGTCTCACTGCGTGGCATCTTGGGCAAGTGTCTTCTGCTATAGCCCCTGGTCGACCAATGCCTTGTGAGTGGATTTGGTAGACGGAAACTGAAAGAAGCCTGTCGTATATATGTGATATATATATATATATATATATACATGTGTGTGTGTGTTTGTATGTCTGTGTTTGTCCCCCTAGCATTGCTTGACAACAGATGCTGGTGTGTTTACGTCCCCGTCACTTAGCGGTTCGGCAAAAGAGACCGATAGAATAAGTACTGGGCTTACAAAGAATAAGTCCCGGGGTCGATTTGCTCGACTAAAGGCGGTGCTCCAGCATGGCCGCAGTCAAATGACTGAAACAAGTAAAAGAGTAAAAGAGTAAAAGATATATATATATCTTTCAGATTTGGTTATGGGAAACGTTTTGAATATGTAAATAAAATTCTTATTCCATTACACCGCTAACCGTCTTATGATGCTAGCTAGTGAGACAGTTTTTTGGGGGTTGCATCAAGTTTTACCGATATAATATAGGATAAATTATCCTACAATGGAATTACAATTCCGTAAATGAGGAAACCACAGGGCTGCAGATGTCAAGAAAATTCTCAAACAACTACTTTTCGTTAAACCAGGGGTGTAGCTAGAAGTCGATGCCTGCTGCCCCATGTGACTTTCCAGCAGTCAGGTTTTGGCCAAAGACTCCGGCGTCTCCACATTAATATTTGAATTGAGTTGCAGACCCCGTTCAAAGATGTGGCGATGTATGACGTCGCCTTCACTGGAGAAACAAACAGAGACCAACACACCTTTGAACAACTTGGTTTTCATGATGCGTGGGGCATCACAAGGCTAGTAGTGAAGCCACCTCTTGTTCTGGGTGTTGTGTAATTCGTCCTAAAAGAATAATTTTTGAGAACCAGATTGCCGGTTGAACTGAATGTCTCAGCTACTTCAGAAAACTGTTTGCCTTCGCCAATCAGTTCTCCTTGCCTTTGCACATCGCGTACGAGTTGTAGCGAAGGTCCTCCGTCCTAGAGACCTTCATGCTGGCAACTCCAAAATTCATTTCACTCGCCAAAGCTCGGATTCCCTTGCTCGGATCTTCTATCATTCCCTCAGCTTGTCCTGCAATTTGTTCATGAATTTCACCGTGCTAACGCAGATAGAATGCCTGAGGTCACCCTTCTTGCTAGCGACGACTTCGAAAGCATTGAACAGCTGTCATGATGTCGGAATTTTAACACCAGATTCGAATCACCAAAAGGCAAGATAAAATAAAATGTAATTCTTTTCCAATTATCAGATGGATTCCCTTCCTCTATATCAGCTAACTTTTACTAAAATACAACTTTAATCCCTATGCTCTCCAACGCCATTGACTGTTTGCATATATATCACACTGATCGTAAAAAGGAAGCGTAAAATACCGTCAAATGTTGCGAGTGTACGTCTAATTGACTTTTATATTGACTTTTCGTCGTTTGTTATTTTCCGCATTTTCTTTTATTTTGCATTTCCCTATATACACGTATATATATCTATCTACACACACACACACATATGTATGTGTGTGTGTAGATATGTATATATGCATATATATATATATATATATATATATATATATATATATATAATATATATATACACATCTATATGTCTATATATATATATATATATATAAATGTGTATATTATACATATATACACACACACACACACACACACACACATATATATATATATATATATATATATATATATATATAGCCACTACACATTCTTTATTTTCTCTCTTTGTTTCTTTCTGTATTCCTTTCTGTGGGAAAAGCGTAGACTCGAAACGTTAAAGACTTTTTCACTTCCCGAGCGTTATACTAATACATCAGTTTATTGTTTACACCACTTGTCTTCGTCTTTTTTTTGTGAATTCTCCCTATATATATATGCAGAGAAAGATAGAGAGAGAGAGAGAAAGAGGTAGACTCATATCAAGTATACTGTCTTACACACACACACATTTGTGCGGGTGCACGCGCGCTTCTGTATATATCTGTTTGTTCACGTATTTGTTTACATCTGTCTATATCCGTGTATTTCCAGTACGATGCGATTTCAACAATGACCATTGTTTTTACCGCTGTTCTATTTACCCGCTAGCTACTCAGCACATCTTTCACCAGCTCAGCAGTTAATTAAATATTTTGTTTGTTTTGTTTTTTACTAACTAGCTACTAACTAGTTTAACTTTGTACATGATTCGGTATTTACTGTCTACTTTCGTTATTATTTTGAAAATCTCTCCTGAACCACCCTTCGCCTCTGTCATCGATTCCTATCACAGGAAAGGTCTATAGCAGGCCAAAGGAATGGCTCGCTTTAATTAATTACTAATTAAATATTGACTAATTATATTAGCAGCAGCGTCGTCCACTCTGTATTGTTTGTCTTCCCAACACGCACACATACTGACACTCATACACACATATATGTTCAAAGGTTCCTACATATACGCACACATTATACACATACTCTCAATCTTCTTTCACTCTATAATGCAGTCATATATGTTCACACACACACACACACACACACCACTATATATATATATATATATATATATATATATATATTATATATATATATATATATATATATATATAGATATATATATAGTGTGTGTGTGTGTGCGTGTGTGTCAACAGAGAGAGAGATACATACATTCATGTATTAACATTGACGTATAGATGCATACATATACATACATTTTTGCATATAAATTCCTATATATATGCACATATAGGTGCACGTACATGCACACAAACACTGACATATTTACAGACGCATCTACGAAAACATGTACAACCACAGTAAACCCGGCTCTCACCCTACCACCTATCGTCCACGTATTACGCTTCCGGGCAGTCTTCACATCCAGTAATTTTGTCAATATAACTCAATGAAATTTCATGTTTTTAGTCGAAGTCTGGAGATTGATGTCGCTGGACGTTGGTTTAAATATTCGTTTGATTGTCTTGCAATATTGAATAACATAATTACGTAGAATCCTTAATGGGAATACAAAGCGGTGACAGTTCATTGGGAAATTAACACTGTGCTTTATCTCGGTGTGGAGTCGCGTGGCTTAGTGGTTAGGGTGTCAGCATCATGATCGTAAGATTATGGTTTCGATTCCTGGACCGGGCGACGCGTTGTGTTCTTGAGCAAAACACTTCATTTCACGTTGCTCCAGTCCACTCAGCTGGCAAAAATGAGTAACGCTGCGATGGACTGGCGTCCCGTCCAGCTGGGGAAGACATGCGCCATAGAAACCGGGAAACCGGGCCTATGAACCTGGATAGGCTTTAAAAGGGCGCAAATATTTACTTCTACCCAAGGCGCCACGCAGTGGATCTGAACCTGGAACCATGTGGTTGGTAAGCAAGCTACTTGCCACACAGCCTCTCCTATGCCTATGCTGTACTGTATTTTACGTCCATATTATTACACGTCATTTTCACCAAACATTGTCTAGTGAAACTTCCGCTTTATGAAAAAAGCAAACAAACAAAGAAAAACTTTGTGAAAACAAAGAAACAACAACAATACCTATTTCTTTACTACCCACAAGAGGCTAAACACAGAGGGGACAAACAAGGACAGACAAACGGATTAAGTCGATTATATCGACCCCAGTGCGTAACTGTTACTTAATTTATCGACGCCGAAAGGATGAAAGGCAAAGTCGACCTCGGCGGAATTTGAACTCAGAACATATCGGCAGACGAAATACAGCTACGCATTTCGCCCGGCGTTTCTGCCAGCTCACCCTCTTCAAAAAAAAAAAACAATAACATCAGTAACCATACCAACAAAAACAGACATTTTACTTGATTTTAAATGTCGAAGAGAAATCTCAAAAGCTGAATAGAGATCGAAAAGTGTTAGATGATGTATCCAATGAACTGATTGGGTCCTAGCATTCCCTGTCTCTAGAAGATGCAATCAATACAAGCAACTTGTTATACTCTCTGATCGATTTCAATCAACCCAAATAACTGCAAAGCCCGTAGAAATTTGACTCGTATGTTCTCAGAATAGATCAATAATAATAATACTAATAATAATAATAATAATAATAATAATATGATATTGATGATGATGATGATGATGATAAGAATAACAATGATGATGATGATAATGGTAATAATAATAATAATGATAATAATGATAATAATATAATAATAATAATAATAATAATAATAATAATAATAATAATAATAATAATGATGATGATGATGATGATAATAATTATGATAATAATAATGGTAATAATAATAATCGATGAATCGATAATGAATAAATATTAAATTATATTATCATAACATTTCATAAAGTCGACGAACACACGCCACCACACGTCACATGAATGCGTGTGTGCTTGCGTATGTATGCTCGGGTATATGCGTGTATTTGTGTATGTATCTATGTATGTATGTATGTATGTATGTATATATATATATATATAAATATACATATATATATATTTATATATATATATATATATATATACATACATATACACACAATCATGCAAAGTCAAATTTATGCATGTATATATCTATTTTTGTCTCTAAACGTATATGTGCGTGTGTGTATGTGTATGCCTAAGTTTAGCTGTATTATAAGTGTGTATATATATATATATATATATATATATATAATATATATATATCTATATATATTATATATATATATTTATATATATTTATATATATGCATATTATATATGTATTAAGTTTTCTTTTATGCAAATTAATATTGATTGATTTTTAATACATATATTCTTTTGATTAACTAATATAATGGAATAATAAAAAGATTCGCTCCCTCTCTCTCTATCTCTCTCTCTTTCTCTCTCTCTCACTTTTCTCCCATTCCTGTGTTTATATCCATGTATGTATGAACGTAAGTACACATGTACCTGTATTTGTGCATATATATATATATATATATATATAATATATATATATATATATATATATATATATATATATATATATATATATATATGTATGTATGTATGTATGTATATACTTAAATATGTCAATTTTAACCATGCAGGTATTCTATAAACATACGTTGCTATGATAATGTACTTGAATTCGAAGAACACAGCTGAAAGGGATATTATAACGATGACGATGACAGCAACATGAACACCTGCAGCAGCAATAATAATGGCAATAACAACTTTATTAATGTTAATAATAACGATAATGTTTCGCTTTGTTTTAACATATTTAATTGCTATCTAACCATATCTACTCTCCTGGAGAGCGGATACATCAGTGATATTTAAACAGTTTCACATTTCGTTTGATAAAAGCAGCCCGTAGAGTTAGCTTTGATTTGCCTCATATAACAGAACTATAGTCGAAGTCGAGAATTCGTCTATATAGACGTTTAACAAGCTAGAAATAGCAGTCAAATTAGCTTTGCATCAAATCTACTGTCTTCAAAATAAAAGAAACACAAATGGAAAATGAATGGTAAGTTGAATATTTATCTGCAGGAATACTCTTGGTCTTGAGGACTCCTTAATCAAGCATACTCATCTGGAAGCTAAACCACCAAGTGGTTATCAACGACTGTAAACCTGAATGCTCAATCTGCTAGAAAAAGGAAGAAAAGTAATCTGGAACGTATTTGGCTGTGTGTCCGCCTGGATCAAGGATTATATAAAGTGAAACCAGCATAGCTATCAACAATAACAAACTTAACGACCCATAACCATCCAGCTAGATACGAATCAAATATTTCACAAGGCTCAAGTCCAATTCTACACCAGTGTTTCTCAATCATTTTCTTTTGTCCCTTGCCTCATTTTTATATCCCCAAATGATGTCCGCCTATTTGTGTAACATACACAAAGAGATACCCATGTATATACGTATACCTAAATGTGCGCATATATTGTAGTTTTAATACACATTACGTTGATTTCAAATCTTGGGGCAAGATTAGCAATTTTGGCACAAGATCGGGGGAGGGCTAAGTCGTTTAGGTCAACACCAGCGCTCCATTGATACTTGTTTTATCGATCACAAAATGGTAAAGGACAAAGTTCAACTCAGAACATTAAGACGGACGAAATATCGCTAAGCATTTTGTCGGACGTGCTCGCGATTCTGCAGGCTCAGGGTCTTAGTCACGCATGTTATATTCTTTTCTATTCTAGGCACAAGGTCCGAAATTTGGGGAGAGGGGGCCAGTCGATTAGATCGACCCCAGTACTCAATTGGTACTTAATTTAACGACCCCGAAATAATGTACGGCAAAGTCGACCTCGGCGAAAATTGAACTTAGAGGGTAAAGACAAGAATTACCGCAAAACATTTCGCCCGGCGTGCTAAAGTTTCTGCCAGCTCGCAGCATTAATATAATAATATATTCTTTTCTACTCTAGGCACAACGCCCGAAATTCTAGGGGAGGGGCCCAGTCGATTAGATCGACCCCAGTACGCATCTGGTACTTAATTTATCTACCCCGATTGGATGAAAGGCAAAGTCGACCTCGGTGGAAATTGAACTCAGAACGTAAAGACAGACGAAATATCGCAAAGCATTTCGCCCAGCGAGCTAACATTTCCGCTAGCTCACCGCATATTATAGTCATGCATATTATATTAACAAGTTGCTAATGCTATAATCTGAAGAATTGCCACACCCAAGCAGTCGTGGCGTATGTCAAGTCTTGAGAAACACTGACCCATATACGTGTTTTAATAAAAGACAGGAATAATCTGGATTAGAAATGATATCAGTTTTGAAATGGGTTTGGCAGATTACTAATGACCTGGGATTAAATATTGTTAATAATAATAACAACATGATAAACAACAACGACAACAACAACAACAACAACAACAGTGGAGGCGCAATGGCCCAATGGTTAGGGCAGCGGACTCGCGGTCGGAGGAGGATCGCAGTTTCGATTCCCAGACCGGGCATTGTGTGTGTTTATTGAGCGAAAACACTTAAAGCTCCACGAGGATCCGGCAGCGGGTGGTGGCGACCCCTGTTGTACTCTTTCGCCCCAATTTTCTTTCACTCTTTCTTCCTGTTTCTTGTCCCCGACTTCCTATGCAACCACTGAGCCTGGATGCGTATTCCTCCATCCGTCGATGCTCTCGGTGTCGGTGGTTGACCTGCTTTCTCTTCTGCGGGTCTTACGAATAGCAAAGGACCACATTTCGAACTTTTCCCATCTGGCGAGCTCTGGGAAGAAGAACGTTCACTCAACAGCAACAGCAAAAACAACAGCGACAACTACAACTACTACTACAACCACTGCTGCTAATTTATTACTAACAGCTCGACAATTGGTACTTCTAACTACTTAGCATAAACGATAACAACGTGATCAAGACA
>NC_043009.1:58871395-58901395 GCF_006345805.1 Octopus sinensis
TATATATATATATATATATATATAATAAATAATTAATAAATATAAGGGTAGCAAAAATAATAGAAAAATTCTCCGCTACCAGCGGTCTAGTGAGAGAGAAAAGATAGTCAAAGACTATGGCCTATTAGGGCCATTCCTTATATTGTTGAATATATATATATATATATATATATATATATATATATAAAAAATTAAGGGTTAAGCAACAAGTTGCTTCACACATACCGAAAATTTAGAAGTGGCAGCCAAAGACTGCTCATTCCGTTTTACTACAGATATTACTCCACAGATAACAATACTTGTAACCCACATAGACAAACAGAAGAAAAGTAATGAAATCAAACAGTTTTCGATAAATTATAGACGCGTTTCTGCGTTAGAATTATACAAATTCATTCCCGTCGTCAGCACAATATTTCGATAATTTATAAATTAGAAAATGCTACGAACCTACCTTTTATATATATATCATCATCATCATCATCATCATTTAGCGTCCGTTTTCCATGCTAGCATGGGTTGGACGGTTCAACTGGGGTCTGTGAAGCTGGAAGGCTTCATCAGGCCCAGTCAAATCTGGCAGTGTTTCTATGGCTTGATGCCCTTCCTAACGCCAACCACTCCGTGAGTGTAGTGGGTGCTTTTTACGTGCCACCCGCACAGGAGCCAGCAGGAGCTGGCAGACGGCCACGGACGGATGGTGCTTTTTACGTGTCACCGGCACGGGGGCCAGGTGAAGCTGGCAACGGCCACGATCGGATGATGCTTTTACGTGCCATGTAATCGTATATGTAATCGTATATGTATGTGTGTGTGTATGTGTGTGTGTGTGTGTGTGCGTGTGTGCGATGGGGTATTTGAGGATATTTGGTTTTTAGTTCATTACACTTACAAAGAATTTGAAATATCATTTCTTTTCTTTAGATAACCCTTTCAAAAAAATTATGCTTACTCAAGAAATCAAAAGACAAGCAGTCATAGTTGATACACATGCAAACATGCTTGTTGGGATTTCGTGAACATCCAGTATTTAATTCAATATCTATAAGCTTTCAATAATCTCAGGCAACGTCATGTTCTGTGTATCAGATAGGTTTTCAATATTGTCAAGTTTGAAACGGTGATTCGTTTCCATAAGAAACTAAGATATCAAAATGTAAGCAAATGCCCCCATGGAACATGGACTTAAAATGTCAAAATACATGTGGAAATCATGGAATGGCATTTACTAAGATTGATTATTTTATTGATTATTGTATTGAATATCTTATTGATTATTTTATCAGCAAACGGTTGAATCAGTTACGTCTGCTTATTTTCGATCCCCTGCTCAATACGAAAATGCTAATTTCAAAACACCGAGGCTGTCCTCCGTAGCTTTTCCAATCACTATTAATTAGAGATCAGAATGACAAAGGCATAATCAAGAACTCCGTGAAGGAATGTTTCGAACAAGTAGTCGGTGCTCTTGGCTTAATAAAAAGATAAAACCCAACCATTTAAAAACATGCTGCCGAATTTTATTTTGAGCTTATGAGAAATCTTTATATATAAAAGTCAAGTTGTGTGTCTGTCTCCTACGAGTTAGATTCCTAACTACTCACACATTTTGCGGTGCAGTTTAACCAAAACCAGGTATCTTATAGTCGTGATTCATATCGAGCCCTTCTGGGTATTAGCGCGCGTCTATGATGAGTCTACGATTTAAAAAAAAATTGCCATCATTGTTTCCCATTTTAATGCATTTTTTCGCTATTATATAAGGTAAGTAACTCTTTAAAAATGTCTACAATGAGTCAACAATTTAAAAAAATTTACCATCATTTTTTCCCATTTTTAATGCATTTTTTGGTAATTTTTTTGCTATAACTCTCTAAAAATACTTATATAGTTATTTCCCTTACAAACCCGAGCAACGCCGGGCGATACTGCTAGTTATTCATATTTTGTTATACAAATAAATTACCACCACTTAACCATTTACATTTAGAGAACGATGTGTTAAAGACATTGGATGATATTATTTATATACAATACACATATTTAAATACAATATTTAGATACAATATTTATATACAATATTTAGATATAATATTTATATACAATACTTCATATTGCATATTTCCAATATATTTTACTATTGAGAATTATTACATGACACATTTCTTAATAAACAAGATACACATAATGGTAAATATTGCATACAGCATTTCAAGTTTCCAAATAATGATTGGCTCAAAAGTAGGGAACATATACATGCTTATATACATATATATATACATACATACATATATATATATATATATATAATATATATATATATATATATATTATTTTCTTTTCCTTGTTTCAGTCATGTGACTGTGGCCATGTTGGTTTACCGCCTTTTGTCGAGCAAATCGACTCCAGGACTTATTCTTTGTAAGCGTAGTACTTATTCTATCGTTCACATTTTCCCGAACCGCTAGATTTCGCGGACGTAAACACACATGCATCGATTGTCACGTAATGTTGGTGGGACAAACATAGACACACAAACATACGCACACACATATACAAACATACACATATATACATACATATACATACGTATATGCATATATATATATATATATATATATATATATACAAATACAAAAACATCTCCTTTTATATGTATATATTATTGACCGCTAAATCCACAAGGTTTTTGTATTCTCTCTCTGTTTATTTCCTCGTGTTCCATTCTGTGGAAGAGCTTAGCCTCGAAATGTAAAAGAGTTTTTCATTTTCCCGAGCATTTTTCCGAGATTTTTGGTAACACACTGTTGCTGCTTATCAGATCATACATGAATTGCCAACAACTACACATTAAAGGAGAAAATTGGTTTCTGTTATTGACGATGCATGGTCCACCTAAAGGGAGTGACCTACAACAAAGACAATGAATAGGTATCGTTCTCATTTGCGCGACATACCTGTCTGCATCACTTCTCTTTGAAAGAGCTTCTGCTATAACGCATATCGCGATCGAGGTTGGACACCTACCTCGGTCTAGAATATATTATGTTTTATTGCAACGCTTCATAAATTTGTTTTTTTAATTATCGACTACATTTATTTTATTAACACATTGTCATCACTGTGCGTCAT
Source organism: Octopus sinensis (assembly GCF_006345805.1). Lineage (NCBI taxonomy): Eukaryota > Metazoa > Mollusca > Cephalopoda > Octopoda > Octopodidae > Octopus > Octopus sinensis. The sequence goes on from NC_043009.1 coordinate 58,874,528, forward strand.
GCAAACTTTCAATAGAATTAAATCCCTTACAAGTGTGCTGCCGAAAGGTTGATTGTCCTTATAAGACTTCTCGCGCGTAACTCATTTAATCTGTATAACAATGAGTGTCAACACAAAATTTCTACAATGATATTGGTTTCAGATTTTGTCACAAGGCCAGCAATTTCGGGGAAGGGGTAAGTTGATTACATCGTCTCCATTATGCAACTATTAGATATTTTAAAGACCCAGAAACGATGAAAGGTGAAGTGGCCTGAGCGTTATTTGAACTCAGAACGTAAAAACAGACGAAATGCCGTCAAGCATTTACCTCGGTGTGCTAATTATTGTGCCAGCTCACCGCCGTAATTTCTACCATAATATTACCAGATGGCTTACTTTATCCAGAATGAAACTTAAAATTCAGAGCAATTAAAAGATGCCTCTACCGCCCTTACCACCCGATTCTTCTTTAGTATTCATATACCTATTTCTTTATTACCCACAAGAGGCTAAACATAGAGGGGACAAACAAGGACAGACATACACATACACATACACACACACAAACACACACACACATACACACACACGCACACACACACACACACACATACACACGCACGCACACACACACACACTCACACACACATATTTATAGAAAGAAAGAGAATAATGTAGTTTAATTTATTTGTCCTACGCTTTAGCGATTTTTCTAATTAAACGCTAATAGAACGTCGAACGCAGCAAAAATGAACACATGTTGCATTGTTTAATTACTGTGAAAAGTCACAAAGGTTTACCTTTAAATGAATAATATTCTTGCTAAGTTAGGCAGCGAGCTGGCAGAAACGTTAGCACTCCGGGCGGAATGCTTAGCGGTATTTCGTCTGCGTTACGTTGTGAGTTCAAATTCCGCCGAGGTCGACTTTGCCTTTCATCCTTTCGGGGTCGATAAATTAAGTACCAGTTACGCACTGGGGTCGATGTAATCGACTTAATACCTATGTCTGTCCTTGTTTGTCCCCTCTATGTTTAGCCCCTTGTGGGTAATAAAGAAATAGGTATTTCGTCTGCCGCTGCGTTCTGAGTTCAAATTGCCTTTCATCCTTTCGGGGTCGATTAAATAAGTACCAGTTACGCACTGGGGTCGATATAATCGACTTAATCCGTTTGTCTGTCCTTGTTTGTCCCTTCTGTAGATTTACGTCGTCAACTACTTTAACCCCAATACATAGTCCTTCAGTATTCTTTGCGCAGATTATTCAGTTAATGATTTGGAGTTACAGCTCTAGTTTGGGTGATAACTTCTAGGTTCCTCAACCAGTCTAAGATATCCTGAACCAAACTGAGTATGTGCACTGTTCTTTCCCTGGTTTTTCCCTGGTTAAGTGGTAAAGATATGATTATTTTGACGGCCCTTTAACCCTAAAATTTCCCTGACATTTTCGTTAGAATCTCTAAGTTTATATTCATTCCTATAAACACCCCCAGTTAAATGCCAATAAAATAAAATAAACAATAAAATAAAATCCGAAGTTTTGGCGTAAAATTAGTAACACAAAACTGTATTTTTGCAGGAAACCTTCATAGCTGACTTTTACATTTCAATCTATCAGCTATGAAATCCGTTAATCAAAATATCTAAAGATTTCACAAAGAACATATTGGAATACGGCTTAAATGAATATATGTTTATATGAATATATCAATTTACTGATATAAAATGCACCACATTTTCAATTATGTAGTACAATATGAATGTAATAACTTATTCTGTGTCATCTTTAAAGCCGACCTAAAATATTCTGTTGAGTTCTTTGTGAAAGTTTATACCAAATGTTATCTAAAATTAAATACAACCGAGGACAAGCAGTGTCACGAATCGCACCCACTACTTATACGACCCCATATAAATCCGATAATAAACAAATCACTTCTATACAATATAGTAAAATCTATACACATTGCAATTATAATTCCCATAAAAGTTAAAACTGACAACAATATCCGGATTAACATCTCCAGGGATTAAACTAAATATCTGACAGTAAGGCACGGCAAAATCATAGAATACCGAAAATCAAATTCCTAATCAGCCAATCCAAATGACATCATTAATCTGTAAATCACTCTGCTAATTTTCTTGTCAAACAACATAAAAATTAATCTAAAAAGAAACTCTTGTTAGACACAATTATCATGTCTGTTAAACATTAAGCTTCCATCAGAATATCCGCCTCTCTCATCCACTGTTTCATAATTTACCTGGAGGGTATATTTGTCTTCCCACTTCATCTTAAATTCCTATTGAAATTGTACCGAAAATGTTGATGAGTTGTTAAGAGAGGACATTCTATGCACTCCGTCCTTTCATTGTATTCTTACACATCTTATTTTTTTTTATTTTTATATTAATAAGATCTGTCCAAACATTACTCCACAAGTCCGTAATCTTCGGAGTTTGAATATGGGTACAATGGATTCTTCCTTCGATCTTCGTCTATATCATGCAAAGTTTTCTCAGAATGTCTCTCAGTCAAAATTCCAGATTCGAATTTCCAACATAACAGAATGCTAAGTCGATCTTCAAACAACAATTATTACCCTCCACTTGTTATACAATGGATGCATTATTAAGTATTCAGATGTCCTACTGCCTGATTGGTGGCAGAAGAGGTATGCCAATCCATTTCTATTCATCGGTTGGAATTCATTTGACTCAATGCAAATTTTTAGGTTGCAAAAAAGCACACACTCAACGCCAAGGAATAAATCGATATTACAATCACATGGAATATGTACCTATCGTAGAATTCGGTACCTAGAAATCTCCACTGAGCTAGTATTCTCAAGCCGATGGCTCTTCTGTCAAGATTAATCCATTTTCTCTAAAGGAGCGAAGCACTGATCTAGTTTGAAAAGACCTGGAGAAAACCGGTGATAAACGTCCGGCATATACACATACGCGTGCAGACTCAAAAACAGACATACACAGACACGCACACACACACGCATAAACAAAGGCATACAGTTTTTATACCATCGAATTCGCATGAAGAAACAAAACCTTTTAAAATAGAAACACAGGTAAGTAATGATGACTTACATATTTTTTTCTTCATACGTTCCGGTTGATTCGAACGTGAACACACTAAATGTATTTCATCACAAGAAAACAGTTCCTTTACGATGAATTTGTGTTCATAACACACTCGTTTTATTTGTACAAGGGACTCTGACTCACACAGCGTTTCGACCTTGTTTTATCTCCTCAGTTAGCGATTCCCCACCAGCTTTATGTATCTAACAAACTTTGAAGTATTGTTTATAACTTTAGCCAACAAAAGCTTTGCTGATCTGTGCAGACATCTCCTAATCGGTAATAAATCAGCATGTGCACGAAGCGGTTTCTTTGCTATTTGAACAATTCAAAGAAACGTACAAATCCCGGCATGACATCTCATTGACCGTATATAAGTTATTAACAATCGTGTGAATCATAAACAAAGACGTTTCGGATATGTACCACAGTGAATCATGATACATACGTGACCGTTTTTGATGATTAAGGGTGACATCTGTTACAGCATGTGTTATTATATAAGAGAATGCTGCAAGTATAGACATCGGCGTGAATGACGAAAATAGGAATAGCTATCATGGGAATATATTTATTGCTTTGTCTCCTCATTTTGGGTAAGTAGCTTGAAATAATAACTAATGTTCATTCACTTTGGTATTTAAGATAAACATACAAAGGTGTACGATACAGGCATTCGAAATACGTCTTAAACTATAGGAAGGATCACTGCGTCCACATCACAAACAGGGCAGTTCTACTTCGTAAGATGCTGACCCCGCCTCCCACTCACATACAGTCTTGTTGCTTGATTGATACCTATTTCTTTATTACCCACAAGGGGCTAAACACAGAGGGGACAAACAAGGACATACATAGGTATTAAGTCGATTACATCGACCCCAGTGCGTAACTGGTACTTAGTTTATCGACCCCGAAAGGTTGAAAGGCAAAGTCGACCTCGGCGGAATTCGAACTCACAACGTAACGCAGACGAAATACCGCTAAGCATTTCGCCCGGCGTGCTAACGTTTCTGCCAGCTCGCCGCCTTCTTGATTGATACCTTGAGGTTGATCACCCTTCATTAGGCCACAATTACAAAACAAAGAGTTACTCGTGTTGTACATATGAAGTTGGAATAAGCGGTTCCAAATATTGTTATACCAGAAAAACTGTATCAGTCTTAAAGTAGGCTTCATTTCTTTGGACAATATCAGTGAAGTGAAGAGGGGAGACTGTCACTACTAAAACGTTCTCCAAGTCTGATCATTCAGATTTTAGATATATGACCATCCTGACATGGGAAACATAAATATAGCTGGAACTATATTATCCAATGCATTGAAGTTCTAAGATGATAAGCTCTAATCATTAGCAGATCAATACACCATCTTCGATTAAACATTATATATGATTCCTGAATTGTCTTTTGAGAACTGTAGTAAAATCTGGAGTCGTTAAATTAGATTTTGCCAATAGTATTTAAAATGAACGATGACCCCTGTTAATATCAAATAAAATTGGTCATTAAAGACCCTTCTTTTATATTTTATATATATTATTTGTTTCAGACATTTGACTGCGGCTATGCTGGGGCAACATCTTAATGGGTGTTTTGTTTTATTAGTCGAACAAATAGACACCAGCATTTCTGTCTTTTTTTTTTTGAAAACCTTAAACCTACTCTATCGGTCGGTTTTGCCGAACTGCTAGGCTATGGGGACGTAAACATACCGACACCGGTTGTCACGCGGTAGTGGGAGACAAATACATACACTATGACGCAAAGACAAACACACACACACACGCACACACATACACACACGCACACACATATACACACTCGCACGCACGCACACACACACACACAAAGACACACACGCATATGTATATAGATAAGACAGGCTTCTTTCAGTTTATGTCTACCAAATCCATTCACCAGGAATTTTTCTGCGCGAGACTAATGTGCCACGCAGTGGGACTGAACCCGGAACCTTATTGTTTTGAAGTAATCTTCTTACAATACAGTCACGCCTGAGCCTATGGAAACAAAATATTATTACCAACTACGTCGACGACATTTCACCGCATGTCACATTAACTACAGACAAGTCATAAGTCCCTGATCACACACAACGCTGAAAACTTAAGACGTTATCAGAAAACACAAAATAGTCAAGTTACATATTCAATGCGTAAATAATATTTCCGCTAGGCAAGGTGACGTGCTGGCAGAAACGTTAGCACGCCGGGCGAAATGCTTAGCGGCATTTCGTCTGCCGTTTCGTAATGAGTTCAAATTCCGCCGAGGTCGACTTTGCCTTTCATCCTTTCGGGCTCGATTAAATAAGTACCAGTTACACACTGGAGTCGATATATTCGACTTAATCTCTTTGTCTGTCCTTGTTTGTCTCCTCTGCGTGTAGTCCCTTATGGACAATAAAGAAATAAGAAACGTTCTTACGCCTAGCGAAACACTTTGCGGTATTTTGTCTGCCGTTACGTTCTCTGTACAAATTCCGCCGAGGTCGATTTTGCCGTTCATCCTTTCGGGGTCGTTTAAATTAAATACCAGTTACGCACTGGGGTCGTTGTAATCAACTTAATCCCCTTGTCCATGTTTGTCCTCTCTATATTTAGTCCCTTGGGGGCAGTAAATTAATAAGAAACGTTAGCACGCCGCGCGAAATGCTGAGCGGTATTTCGTCTGTTTTTACATCCTGAGTTCAAATTCCTCCGAGGTCGACTTTGCTTGTCATCCTTTCGGGGTCGATAAATTAAGTACCAGTTACGCACTGGGGTCGATGTAATCGACTTAATACCTATGTCTGTCCTTGTTTGTCCCCTCTGTGTTTAGCCCCTTGTGGGTAATAAAGAAATAGGTATTTCGTCGGATTTTACGTCCTGAGCTCAAATTCCTCCGAGGTCGACTTTGCTTGTCATCTTTTCGGGTTGATAAATTAAGTACCACTTTCGTACTGGGGTCGATCTAATCGACTGCCCCCCTTCCCCGAAAATTTTGGGCCTTGTGCCTAGAGTAGAAAAGAATCTTTTCGCCGGGCGCCAAAAAAAAAAATCTACCAAAACAAAAATATAACAGTGAACTTCAAGAGCCCATTGTCTTATCCTTAGTTCATTACTGACTTCATTCTTTGGACTGCGTTGGAGAATATAGTCGAACAAATCGGTCCCAGGACGTCGTTCTATGCTTGTCACCATTCAATCACTTACGGGGCTGTAAACAAACCTACACCAGTTATTAATATGTATTAAGTAGGATAAACACAACACAGAACGGAACAAATTATATGTATATATATATATATGTATATATATATATATATATATATATATATATATATATATATAATATATATATATATATATATTATATATATATATATATACATGCTTCTATTCTCTTATTCTTTTACTTGTTTCAGTCATTTGACTGCGGCCAGCCTGGAGTACACCTTACAGTCTTTGAGTCGAAGAGATCAAGCCCAGAACTTTATTCTTGTGAACTTACTACTTATTCTATCGGTGTCTTTAGCCGAACCGCTAGCTTACGGGGACATATACTCGCCAGTACTGTTTATCAAGAGATGGTGGGGTGGCAAACAACGACAGACACGCACAGAGTTACATACACTCGCGCAGACACACACACGCACACACACACACACACACACACACACACACACACACACACACACACATATATATATAATATATATATATATATATATATATATTTAGATAGATAGATAGATAGATAGATAGATAGATAGATAGATAGATAGATAGATAGATAGATAGATGTAGTTATATATTTTGATTGTTATACAGACAGCGCTGTGAAGTCTTCAGGTAGACAACCCGAGGCGTGAGATATATCTATATCATATTTAAAACGAGAATTCAGGTAGCTTCAATAACTTAGAATAATATTACAACATATACTCAGCCATAAAACCGGTGTATGCAAATTATTAAAATATATATCTAATGTTTCACTCATTAACATATTAAAAAATATTTAAAATTTACAGATACATAAATACGTAAAAGACTCCTGATGCCATTGAGGAATATATATGGGGAGGCCCTTCTCTAAAAACTAATGAACTTATTAATAGCATGAGATGGATTAGCGAAGATTTGCATTTTCTTTATTTAAGTATATTTTTATATATTTACTTGCAGTATCGCCCGGCGTTGCTCGGGTTTGTAAGGGAAATAACTATATAAGCATTTTTAGAGCATTATAGCCACAAAATAGCAAAAAAATGCATTAAAAATGGAAAAAAATTATGGTAATTTTTTTTTTAAATCGTTGACTCATCGTAGACATTTTTAGAGAGTTACTTCCCTTATATAATGGCGAAAAAATGCATTAAAATGGAAAAAATGATGGTAATTTTTTTTTAAATCATAGACTCATCGTAGACGCGCGCTAATACCCAGAAGGGCTCGATATGAATCACGACTATAAGATACCCGGTTTTGGGTAAACTGCACCGTAAAATGTGGGAGTAGTTAGGAATCTAAACCGTAGGAGACAGACACACAACTTGACTTTTATATATAAAGATGAATCTGTAAATTTTTGATATGTTTTAATATTTGGATGTCTGATGCATTAAATATAATTTAATAATTTGCATACACCGGTTTAATGGTTGTTTATATGTTGTATTATTAATTCAGTTAAGGCGTGTGGTTTAGAGGTTTGGGAACTCCGCTCACAATCATAAAGTCGTGAGTTGGTGCCAAATAAGGAGAGTACAACGGGTGTGGCAGCACTTCCCAACTATGCGTTTGAATGGCTTCCTTGGTCATATTGGCGATATGAGGGCGGGCTTGTCGTGCAGCGGAAGAACTCCATGCTGACGAGTAGGTATTTTCTCTTGAATAGCCGTGTTGAGTCGTTCCATCTGTTGAACACCGAGTTCCGCGTTGACCCTTTGGTTCCGTTCAACCAATTCGTAATGGATAATCCCTTCCCAGTCCCACCATACGTTCAACATCGTTTTACGCGGATGAAGATCTTGTTTCACGCGCGGTGTCGCTTGTTTACCGGGGCTAAGCCATTCCTTACGCTGCTTCATATTGATGTACAGGCACCATTTTTCGTCGCCAGTAACGATTCGGTTAAGAAATCGTTGCTTGTGTCCATGGGTTGAGCGGTGACGAGCAAGCAAACCAGCGGAAATTGTGACTCGTTGATTTTTGTTGTTGTTGTCACTTAAAGCGTGCGGAACCCATGCTGCCATACTTCTGAACCTTTCCCAGTGAGAGAAGATGCTTCTCTATAGTAATGTGTGAGAATTGCATTTTCTCCCTTGTCGTTTGGCGAGAATTTTCGTGCACGAGTTGGTTTAATCGCCCTTCGTTGAACTCAACTGGACGGCCAGAACGAGGTGCGCCCTTGAGGTCAAAATTTCTATACATCCAATACATATGAATAAATAGACATAATGGAACGTTTACCTGGTGATGTCTGTCTTGTACCCTCTGCACTTTCTTATTTGCTATATACATATATATATATATATATATATAATATATATATATACACATATATATATATATGTATATATATATATATATGTATATATATATATATATATATTATATATTATATATATATATATATATATGTATATATATATATATATATATATATATATATATACACACACACATATATATACATAATATATATATATATATATATATATATATATATATATATATATATATATATATATATATAATATATAAATACATATATATATATATATATATATTATATATATATATCTCTCTCCTTGTTTTTTCTGTGTCCCTATCTGTAGGAGAGCGTAGGCTCGAAACGTAAAAGACTTTTTTCTATTCCTGAGCGTTATACTAATACATCTGTTTGTTTTGTAAACCACCAGTCTTCGTCTTTTGTTTTTTTCCGCAAACTCTCCCTATATATACACACACACGCGCACACACACACACACACACACACACACACACACACACACACACACACACACACACACACACACACACACATGAGGGAATATTATTCCAAACTTACAGAGGTGCAAATGAGGGTAGCTATATCAAACTCCATTCTTCACCAAGTGCCACATATTAGGGAAATCTCTTAGTAATAACAGTGTAGCGCAAAACGGCGGTGCATCAGCATTGCCAGAGCTCTGAGCTGAAACTAGAAAAAAAAAATTATATATATATATATATATACGGAAAGGGCGCTGACAACTTCCTGGCTTTGGCTAAAAGATAATATAAGAGTCAGTTATTTGTGATGTTATTCAGATTCACACTCTCATTACAGCAGTCCAGTTTGTTAAGCCTGTAAAAGAACTCGGAACGTAGAGCTTCCAACCTGTGCCTTTGGAGACGTTATTAATGCCAGGATATTTTCAACGTATTGCGTGTTAAGACACATATTCCGTAAGGCGGGTATTAATGGTATATTTTCCTGTGTTTAGGCGCTTCGGGAAAAAGGGAAGTGTGCGAAAGAATGGGTGCCCGCAAGTGTTCAAAATATGTAGCTGGTAACAATCTGACACTTTTGGAATCTTGCAGGTAAGTACAATCTTACTACTACTACTACTACTACTACTACTACTACCTCCACTATAACACTACCGCCACCACTAGTGATACTCCCACTACCACCACCCTTACTACCATATTCCACTTGCATTACTTCCACCAATGTTTCTATCACTAAAGTAATTACTACTACTACCGCTACTACTACTACTACATCTACTACTACTACTACTACTACTACTACTACTACTACTACTACCCATCTACCTCCACTAAATCACTGCCACAGCCGAAAATTACGCCATAGCTACCACCACCGCCGTTACTACTACAGTACCACTTTCCCCATTTCTATCACTACCACCACTACAACTGCCACCACTACCGCCTATACGTATTCTATTACTATTACCACCACTACCACCAGCACTCCTGATGGTATCGTTATTTAGTGGACTTCATACGTCAGTTCACTTTATGGGTCATTTTTATTTCATAAGGCGCACTCGATGCATAATCTCGAGTACAGTCTAAGAGATGGATTCAAATATATAAACCTTACCACTCTCGGATTTTCCGAAGAGAGGAGTGAATATTTTCCATGATGTACTTCATTAGCCATCAATTGATGTACCTTTAACCGTTTTCTCTTTTCAGCCATGCGATGGCTTTTACGTGAAAAAACATATATATATATATATATATATATATATATATATATATATATATATATATATATATATATATATAAATGGCACCTTGGGCAAGTGTCTTCTGCTATAGCCCCGGGCCGACCAATGCCTTGTGAGTGGCCTTGGAAGACAGAAACTGAAAGAAGCCCGTCGTATATTTGTATATATATATATGTGTGTGCGTGTATGTTTGTGTGTCTGTGTTTGTCCCCCTAGCATTGCTTGACAATCGATGCTGGTGTGTTTACATCCCCGTTACTTAGCGGTTCGGCAAAAGAGACCGATAGAATAAGTACTGGGCTTACAAAAGAATAAGTCCGGGGTCGAGTTGCTCGACTAAAGGCGGTGCTCCAGCATGGCCGCAGTCAAATGACTGAAACAAGTAAAAGAGTAAAAGAGTATATATACATATATATATATATATATAATATATATATATATATATATATATATATATATATATATATATATAAATGGCACCTTGGGCAAGTGTCTTCTGCTATAGCCCCGGCCGACCAATGCCTTGTGAGTGGCCTTGGAAGACAGAAACTGAAAGAAGCCCGTCGTATATTTGTATATATATATATGTGTGTGCGTGTATGTTGTGTGTCTGTGTTTGTCCCCCTAGCATTGCTTGACAATCGATGCTGGTGTGTTTACATCCCCGTTACTTAGCGGTTCGGCAAAAGAGACCGATAGAATAAGTACTGGGCTTACAAAAGAATAAGTCCCGGGGTCGAGTTGCTCGACTAAAGGCGGTGCTCCAGCATGGCCGCAGTCAAATGACTGAAACAAGTAAAAGAGTAAAAGAGTATATATACATATATATATATATATATTATATATATATATATATATTATATATATGCATATATAGTAAAAGCGAACATTCTTGGGATAAGAATTTATATATTATATTAATGCATTAATGTAATGCTACATGTGTTTCTACATAACACATGTTTGTTTGTCACTTTATTATCACATGGTGTATTATCAAATAATGTTTAATAATATATTATATTTCTAAAAATAGGTGTTACAAGCTATTCGATTAACAAACGGGTATGCATCTGAGTAAAATAAATTAGATAAATATAGATATTTAAAAATACGTTGACATATAGTCCCCGATATGTAGCTGGCGCCATCGCATGTCAATGATTATCGTAGCACCCGACCTCTCTAGGGGTCTCATTATAGATTCTTACTCAAATCCAATTTGCCTATAATTCAACTAGATGTTCGAAAGAAAGAAATAACAATATCGGATTTAACGTGGAAAATTATTTCAATATACCAAATTTGAAAATGTTTTAGGTAACTTAAAAATTTTACAATCTGACAGCAACAAGGAAGGCCCTAGAAAAGTAGAGAGACAGATATTTATAGGACGTGACACGCATATACACACACACACGCACACACACACACATACACATACACACATTTATGTATGTATGTGTCTGCGTGTCTCTGTGTGAGAATTTCTTTGCAATGGACTGCAGAAAATCCACCTAATCAGTCTCTGCTTAAAGCTACATATATCCTACACTGACATTTCATTCTCTGTGTGTTTGTGTGTGCGTGTGTGTGTATTGCATCTATGTATTTAAGAATCTATGTAGGCAGCGTCGCGTGTATATGGCAGCTGTATAAATTTACCATCCCATTTCACCGACGTTCTCGCCTTCACTGATATAAACCACTCTCACTCTGCTGCTAAATTTCTGTCAGGCTAATACTTTGTTACACCCTTTCACTTTATCATATAATTCCTCCAAAGCCAATTGGAGGCATATTATACATCTTTTATTGACATCCAGTTAGCCTATTATGGAACTGAATGTTAGTGTAACAAGTGGGCTAAGTCTCGTGAATATTGGTTCACTGGTTTAGGAAGTAATGAGTTAAAAGTCAGACAGACAAAAAACATTTATATAAAAGATATATATCTTATATATCAATGTCCTTATATAAATGATAGTATATATATATATGAATGTATGTATATGATATATATATGATATATGGGCATATACAATATATATATTATATATATATGTAAGTATGTATGTATGTATATAAGTATAGCTGTATAGATGTAGTATGTACATATTCGTATGTCTATATGCATATATATATATATTATATTATATACTAAGTAATTAAGGGTTTAGCAACGATTTGCCTCACCACACACCGAATTTAGAAATAGCAGTCAAAGTGTTATAGCTATTCTTTCTACTAAAAGGGAGATCTCAGTAAAACCACAGCACTTGAAAGGCAAAAACAAACAGGCAAGAGAGAAAGAAATGACAGCAATCTATCATACAATTTTAAGTCACCTACGGACGTCCGTTTCGAGATTAAGTTTTAGGAAAGCATAAGAATTAGATAATTATGTCTTACCCAACTTCTTCTCTCATCAGCGTAGGACACTACAATTATGAATAACTGTATATTAAACTAGCAGTATCGCCCGGCGTTGCTCGGGTTTGTAAGGGAAATAACTATAAAGCATTTTTAGAGAGTTATAGCCAAAATATAGAAAAAAATGGAAAAAATTATGGTAAATTTTTTTTGAGAGTTAAAACGGTCGAGTTGCATCCCCTAGACAGTCTGTGGTTTGTGTTTCTGATTCTCGACCCCATGTTGAATTTATCGATTTCTTTCAGAACTGGGGGAACTTTTCAAAATCTTCGCTGCGTTAGTTTTGAATTATGACATTGGGCTATGTGTATGTTAAGTTTCATCAGAATCGGTTGAAAGCCATGGTCAGGGTGAGGGTACAACCTGACAGACACACAGACACACACACAGACAAACTGCCGTTTATATATAGAGAGATTTCGAGATACTAGAAGGCATCATCTCAACTCAGTATCAGAGCGAGCTAAAACCGTTACCAGTATCACTAAATTCAAAGTGTGAATGAAAGTTCGTGTCAGCAACCCCTTCCCACCCGCGTATAGCCAAGACAAGATGTTGCGGTCATTTACTGGGATGAAATATGGTTATCAGTAATAAAATAGGGTAAAACTAATTAATTTGGAATAATCAATTAATTTCACCAAGTAGATTTCGGCATGTAAAAGCCTCGTTCGAGGAAAGTTTAAGTAATACTAAGTAATTAAGGGTTTAGCAACGATTTGCCTCACCACTTTCAAGTGCTGTGGTTTTACTGAGATCTCCCTTTTAGTAGAAAGAATAGCTATAACTCTTTGACCGCTATTTCTAAATTCGGTGTGTGGTGAGGCAAATCGTTGCTAAACCCTTAATTACTTAGTATTACTTAAACTTTCCTCGAACGAGGCTTTTACATGCCGAAATCTACTTGGTGAAATTAATTGATTATTCCAAATTAATTAGTTTTACCCTATTTTATTACTTATAACCATATTATATTATATATATATTATATATATTAATATTATATATATTATATATGAATTATAAATATATATGTATATAAGTTATTTATATATATATATGTATGTATGTATAAATATGTATATATGTGGTGTGTGTGTGTGACACAAATTTTTACAATTATTGCAAAATGAAATCTTCCGAGTCGCCATTTGTTTTCTAGAATCACGGATGTATATATACATTGTTTAAAACGGAAAAAAAGTCTCCCTTCAAGATACTGTTATGAATACTTCAAGCACAAGTATATTTGGTTAAGATGTTCAGGTGAGTTAATTACGATACCCTTACTCTTACTGCTGTATCTTTTAAACTTACTTATAAGAGTACTTACTTGCATTCAATTGAGTAGTAATTTCATACCTAAACGGCCAGTCTCATGTTCTCTGTACTGAAAGATAACATCTCCCGTACAACAGACACGTAATTAAAATCACACAGTATACGCTCGCAGTACGGAGACAAGCTAACCTGCCGGGGACCGAGAGAAAAAAAGATCATATAATATCCATAGCCTTAGGTGTTCCCGCTTGGGAATTTACTAGGAAAATGCAATAACAATTGGTTCCGATGTTTGTTCCTTCTCGAGCCACGCCTGACTCATAGGGCCGGTTTCCCGGTTTCCTTGGCGTATAGGTTCCCCTCCTGGACAGGACGCCAGTCCGTCGTAGGTGACCTGTAAAATGCAGGACGAAAGAGTGAGAGAAAGTTGTGGCGAAGGTGTCAGCAGAAGTTCGCCAATACCTTCTGTCGGACCTGCGCGGAGCTTAGGTGTTTCGCTCATAAACACACATATCGCATAATCTGAGATTCGAACCCGTAATCCCTCGTCCGCGAGTCCGCTGCGCTAACCACTAGGCCACATGCATCCACTAAAATAATAAATGCGCCCTTTTAAAGCCTAGCCATTCTCACGGGCTGGTTTGCTGGTTTCTATGGCGTATGTGTTCCCCAGCTGGACGGGATGCCAGTCCATCGCAGCGTTACTCAGTTTTGTCAGCTGAGTAGACTGGAGCAACATGAAATGAAGTGTTTTGCTCAAGAACACAACGCGTCGCCCGGTCCAGGAATCGAAATCCCAATCTTACGATCATGTGGCTGACGCCCTAACCCCTAAGCCACGCGTCTCCACAAATGGTTTCCATAGGAAACTATGAAGAAATATCTGAAAACTATACCTCGATGAAACCCTCACGAATAGTGGCGGAGAAAATGGATGGATTATGTTGCTTTAAGTTGAAAATATCAGTTCAAAATTTTTTTTAGGGAATACATATATATATATATACATACATACTTATATATATATGTGTATATATATATATATATATAATACGGTGTACATTTAAACATATAAACATTCGTGGGATTCAACACGCTGGAAAGAACAGGTAGGTTCTATAACCACAAAATTAGAGATTGAATTCAACAGGAATTTTGAATCGTGTTGAATCCCACGAGTGGATTCCTCGTGTGTTTAAATGTACACAGTATTTTATGGCTAATACATGGTCTTTTGGATTAAATTTTTACACCTTAGGCCACTGGAAATGAAATTTTAAAATAATTTTCCATTTCCCTTTGATATGATTAACTATATATATATATATATATATATATATATAACGATTATTCTAGTTCTAAAATCAGCACATTTTAAAATATAATGTCGCTGCTTCGATCGAATTTTATGCAGCGCAGTTCAACTTAAGTAGTTAACGCTGTTTAGTGAACGCTGTTTAGTGAACGTGGAAGTATGCATTAACATACAATGAAATACATACAACATAATTCAGAAGTCTCTTTAGCATTTAAATTATAAGTTATATTTTATATTTTGCGGCAGTTTTGCTCGCATTTTGTTAATGTTATTGCTATGGCGGGAAGAATAGGTAAATAGAAATATAGTAATTGTTGTAACTCTTTATTGGCTGATATATATTTATCGTCATGCGAATTTAGCTTTCTTAATGAATTATACCAACGAAAACATAAGCTTAGTTAAACAATTAGCAGCCTGATGCAAATATATCGATGATATTTCTATTACTATCTTCAATTATTTTTGAAAATTTGTTTGGAATGTATATCCAAAAGATCACCTAGTTAATAGACATGGGAACACGGTAGACGAAGTTAATTGATTAGAGGTTATGATATTTTGTCTATTTAATAGTTTAAAATATATCTTCATAGTAATTACTTATTTAATTGGTATTAATATTTATGTCATTGCTTTACACTATGACTTAATAATTATATACTTTTGTGTGCAGTCAGTTCTGCAAGAAAGAATTCTAGATTTCCGCCCCTACATTTAAAGCAGTTCTTTGGTGGGGGACAGCGATTAAATTAAGCAGTAAATATTTGCTTTCTTCGCATCGTGAGGATGCTATTTTGTTTTGAAAGGGAATATTTTCTTTACCTTTCTTTTATTTCTTTTACTCAATCTTATGTTTTAAGTGGAAATATTCATTAAGATATATTTTCTCTAATTAAGGCGTACATTTTATAGATTCATGTCTACATTGGTTTATTCTCATGTCATATCATATTGAGGTGATTGGCGCTCGATTGTTCTAGATATGTTATTCCGCTGGTTCACATTTAGTTCGTTTTAATGGATTTTGTCTTTTACTCATGTCTTAGAAGCTGTTAGGTGGAAAAGTTCTAGAATATTTATTACTTGGTTTATTTTTGTCTACTGTATGTTCTTACAACTCATTTATTGTTTAATAACTTCTGTATACTATATTTACTTTGTTAATTAGTTTTAATATTTAGCTGTATTAAATTAATTTCAATATTTCCAAGGGTTGCAATATCCATTTTGCTTACAATTTTCTGTTTTCTATACGTTTTTTCTTAGTTTATTACCCATAGCTATATTACATTTTATATTTGAGATTTGCCGCTTGTATTAGTGTTTTATAACTATAAGCAGATGCAGACATAAGGAATATATTGCTCCTGCTCCTGATTCTCGTCTATTGATTTTCAGGTAGTATTTATCCTTTGATGTTGTAGACACCGCCAGCTTGAATGGCATTGCCCGGATATCGAAACCATAATAATATCCATTAAATATTTGATGATCAGGTGCATATATTTTGATAGGCTTGTTTATGTTTATTTCTTGTTCACTGAGAAACCTCTGTGTCGCGTATTCTCGTGGTTTCATTAAGATTCTCCTTTTTGTAGAATTAAAATTTTCGAAGGTGTTCGTAGTTTACAGAGGTTTTGTCATCGATACGTTATACCATCCTAGGATATTGTTTGCTTATCCTCCACTGAGATTCTATTTCTGTTAAGACTAAAGGCGCGTGACACTGTGGTTAGTGTATTCGACTTACGATCGTAAGGTCGTGAGCTTGGTTCTCGGCGACACGTTTTATCCTTGAGCGAGAAACTCTATTTCACGTTGTTTCAGTCCAGTCAGCTACCAAAAATGCCTAACATCTGTATTTCAAACTGCCAGCGTTGTCACATTATGTGTCACGCTGAATCTCCTTGAGAACTACGCTAAGGGTACGTGTGTTTGTGGAGTGCTTAGCTACGTGCACGTTAATTTTCCGAGCATGCTCTTCCATAGATCGGATCAGCTGGAACCCTCATCTTCACAACCATCGCAGTGTCAGATTTGTTTATTTCTATTAAAATTTAAACTTGCCTAGGGTGTTGATATTTTATGAAAGTTTTGTTGCATATACATAATCATATATATATATATATATATATATATTATATATATATATATATATTATATATATATATATTATATATATATATTTATACATACATAGACATTTATGTACGCATTATGCATGTATGTGTATTAGAAAAAAACTTTTGAAATTATGACAGAAAATAAATTGTCTTAAAATAGATCAATATATATGCAATCTTGTTCAATTGTCCGGTCATATCTGAATGAACTGTTCAGACTGCTCCTTACAGCGAGATAGATGAAAGCTTATCTTGTAATTTCTAAACCAAGCGCTTCATCGAGGTTAACAGGGACAGGGTTCGTGGCACTGTTGAGTGCAGTAGGTAGTTAGGTGCAGACATAAGAATGAGAGGCGGCATTGAGAAGTGAGAGAGAGGAAAGGAAAGGAGGGAGAACCCGTGGGAGAAGAGACAATAAATATATTCAACAGACCACAAATGGGTTTCTCTATCACCCTGAATATTGCATTCAGCATTTCTTTTCAGAATATATCAGCATTTCATTTTCAGGATGAGACTAGCTTCCCAAAACAATATGAATATAAATATAAGTAAATAAATGACATACTGTTATAGCCTTAATGAAGTAAGCAATGCAATTTTGATATTAACGCATGAACGCTAATTTATCCATGCAATACCAATGATATAACTTCTGTTTCATGGTAATACTATTACAATATTGCATTAATTGCAGCATAATATGATTTTAATATCACACAGATGACCTGGTAATGCTCGAGAAACGCATATTCAATAAAACTGTTTCCACCTATAATAACGCTGATAATTACAAAAATACGATAATATACAACACAATGGTTACTCTCTGAAGTAACAATTACGTTGTCATTGTAATAGCAACTGCGATATTGCTGTGAAGCCGTCACCTTACCAATGTTTATGCCAGTGTCACTTAGACATCAAAGATCAATACTAAAAGTGCATAGAAAATTCCTATCTCTCATCAATACATATGTTCCGAATAATATTATATAATTATATTGTATTTGCAGGTCAGATTCCAATCAGTAGTCACTACTGCTGGGCGTTTTTGATTATGACAGCCATTAATATATAAATAATGTTAATATAAATATTATCTGTTTTAATTTATAGTTTTGTTGTACTTAGAGATTTGATGATATTTTTATCAATACTTATGGACTGATGTACCAGATTGTTTCCGTATAATATCATTCTGTTGTGTCTGGGGAGAGGCATTTTCTTTTTGTGCCTTATTATGTAACACACTGACCGGTAAAATTTCCACTTTTTTCTTATTTTTATTGTCCTAAAATTTTAACCAAATCCAAAAGCGAAATATCAACTTCTGTCTTCTACTTGTTTCAAAGTGCGTCCTCAACATGGCTGTCGTCCACCTTGGACTGCGAGTATGCCGTGAAACCGCCTTGAAAGGTTTAATCCATAAAAATCAGCCCCAAGACTTGTTGTTTAAAGTCCGATGCTATCAGGTTGGCTCGCCTTTTTACCGAAGCACGAAGTTACAGTGATGAAAACGAACCAATGAATTATGTTTATGATTTTATCAACATATCGTATTTTGAACCAATTAGAACGGTATATTTGATATATGGTTGCTTTGAGATAGGTGATATTTTCAGGAGTGGGAGGGTCGGTTCTTTTATACAGTGTTTTGTTGAAGCACTCTAAGTTAGTATGCTGTTAAAATAATATGCATCGCCTCTGGATATTTACTTTGCTGTTGTATAGGAACTATTCCAGTGTAATTTTAATGCTTGGAAGGTTCCTTCAAGTCCTTGTCTGGGAAATAAAAATGAGGATGAATGGTGAGACAAAATACATGCCCACTTAAACGATCTTGCAACCGAGACGATATCATTCATAAAACAATGTTTATCTTCATAAACAAGCACAATTTGGCATGGCAAAAAAACACGTACAAGAAGAGGTTATATAATCACTCTTATACATTTAGATATGGTTCAGAGTATTTTGACAAGATTGTACGAGTATATCTGGAATTTTGAATAAAGATCTATTATAGCATCAACTAGAAGTTTATTGAAGATCATAGCCTTTCAAATGATGAAATAAATGATGTGGTGCTACTCAGTAAATATAGATGCACTCATACTCATGTATCTAACCACTCATAATCGCTATTCAAACATCAGATCAGATTAATTCGGACACAGTGAAAAGTATCTAGTTCGTAAGTGGCACATACCACATTTTCCAAAATACATTCATTTAAGCACACACAGACAAGCACAAACATACACACATGATGTTTATCTCTATAAAAAGCAAAACGTGGCATGACAAGAAGTAAGTACAAGCAGAGGTTATATAATCACTCTTATACATTTAGGCATGAATCAGAGGATTTCGACAAGATTGTAGGTAGATATATATGTATGTGTAAGCACCTTATAATTACTTTCTTAACTTTGTCTATATTTCTGTACTTCTTTTATTTTTCATACATTCAATATTTACATTTATTTATTTATCTATTTACTTATTTATTGGTTTCGCGGTTTACCATGACTCTCTGTCGTTATCCAATTCCATTATTATGAATTTGAATCGGGAGCTGAGTCATAGGAAATCTTACAGTAGCTGATCACACAACCGTAGGTCCCCCCCCCCCGCCTCTATGAAAGCGTTGCAGTTACTATCTCGATAGAACTTCGTGATCCTGACCGTTGATCTTCTAGGATTATACCACCCAGCATCAATGCACTTCCGGTTGAGCACTTCCGCTTCCTCTTCATAATCCATCATGCTCTAGTCCCCCGATTTTCTGGTATCCCTGGCAGGACGGCTGAAGAGGTGTTAGGACTTGCCAAAGGGAGGTCTTCACTCCGTGAAGTATTTCCAAAATGCCCGCATAACAGGACTGTTTTTTTTCTCTTATATAATTAAGCTCCTTTAATCTTTTAATCTTATGTATTTTCAATATATGTAGATATCATTATAGATTTTGTGATTTTATTTTACTGTTAACAGGACATAAATCAATGCTACACTATAGGACCTATCAAACCTAAAGTAAAAAGAAATGGATTATATTTTCGAAGCTATCACTCTGGAAAACTTAGGACGAATAAAAAAAAAAATGGTGTCTAAGTACCAAAATGAAAAACCTGTTGTTTGTTTTATTTTGTAAACATATTTCTATTACCATACGAATAATCTTAACACCGTAATCCAAACTTTTATATAGCTTTTCAATTGTTGCTGTCGATGGACTACAGACATACGGAGGTACCAGTTTGAAGGGTTTGGCTGCACAAATTGATGTCAGTAATAAGTTCTAGGGCCTTGTACCCATTATGTCGTTCTCTTTAACCGAACCGCAAACATCGGAGACGTAAACAAACAAAGGGTGGTCAAGAAGAGGAGTGGTAGAAAACACATATAGAAAGACCTACATAGCTCTCTTACTCTTACTCTTTTACTAGTTTCAGTCATTTGACTGTGGCCATGCTGGAGCACTGCCTTTAATCGAGCAACTCGACCCCGGGACTTATTCTTTTGTAACCCAGTACTTATTCTATCGGTCTCTTTTGCCGAACCGCTAAGTAACGGGGAGATAGCCACACCAGCATCGGTTGTCAAGCAATGCTAGGGGTCAAACACAGACACACAAACACACACACGCATATATATATATACATATATACGACGGGCTTCTTTCAGTTTCCGTCAAACAAATCCACTCACAAGGCTTTGGTCGGCCCGAGGCTATAGTAGAAGACACTTGCCCAAGATGCCACGCAGTGGGACTGAACCAGGAACCATGTGGTTGGTTAGCAAGCTACTTGCCACACCGCCACTCCTGCGCCTATAGCTACATACATATGTATACGATGGACTTCTATACAAGACTTTGGTTCTAGCTTTAGAGTGGAAGACACCTGTTTAAGATGTCACACACAAAATCACGAGATTCCGAAGCGATTTCCCTAACTACACAATCATGTTTGCAACTATATATACATACATGCATACACACGCCCAGACAAACATACATGCACACATGCAGTCAGACACACACACACATACACATCCATGTATGTGTTTGTATGTGTGTGGCTGTATATTTTTGTCTGCAACTCTCCTCCTACGACCTCTTGACAACCGGTATTAGGTTGAGCTGGTAGAAACGTTAGCGTGCCGGACGAAATGCTGAGCAGTATTTCGTCTGCCGCTACGTTCTGAGTTCAAATTCCGCCGAGGTCGACTTTGCCTTTCATCCTTTCGGGGTCGATAAATTAATTACCACTTACGCACTGGTGTCGATGTAATCGACTTAATACCTATGTCTGTCCTTGTTTGTCCCCTCTATGTTTAGCCCCTTGTGGGTAATAAAGAAATAGGTATTAGGTTGGTATATTTACTTACTCGTAACTAGCGGTTCAGCAGAAGGAACCGCTAGAATAAAATCCAGATGTTAATAGTAAATACTTCAGTTCCTTTGGTCGACTAAAACCCATAGCATGGCTGCAGTCCAATGACTCAAGGAAAAGGTTAAAGGCAAAATCAAGTGACGGCTAATGGATTACCTCTTGGTATATATCTGGAAAATGTTCACCTCTGTCTTCGGAAAAGCCGAGCGTGGTAGGGCTCACTTACTTTAAATCCTCGAGTATAATCCTATTCGCCCCACCAAATTTTAAAGGTCAAAATCCCTAGTGCGTACTATATACGAAGTTAAAAATGAAAAATATTTTCTAAGCAATGCCCGAGTCTCTATTTGCTGCCCGGCAATGTTTATTCAGACGCATTTTGTGATGTGGGGCACGAAAATGCCTTAAGCTAAGCCTGAAAGCAATGAAGTCATAAAAGAAACATCCATAACTTGCAGTAAGCAACATTTATTAAAATAAAAGTATTCAGAACACAGAATAACATGTAACAAAAACAATTTCTAAACATATTTACATTCCCATATAACAGTGAAGAACATCACCATTATTGTATTACGCATGCGCGGAAGTGTTTGTTCGACTAGGTGCTGCTGGCTTAATTACACACGAGTCAAGTTAGAGAAGGGGTGGTGTATTATACACAAGGTTTGGGTTTTTCAGAAGTACAGCCCCCCAAAAAGCCAATACGTATTATACTCAAGGACGGACTATACTCGAGGATTTACCGCATTTGAATACTTCTCACAGACTGTACTCAAGAAAATGCATCAAGTACACCTCATAAAATAAACACAAACACACTAAAAAACACATTTGCAGAACAGGGTTTATCCATTGTTGCGAACAGTCCCTCAACTCAGAGTAGTAACAGGAAATATCCTGACAACTGTAACAAATGCTCGAATTCTACGTCGGTATTCACTCTATTACTTTTTGTTCGCGACACATAATAGAGTGGAGTGTCTCTGTATCTCTTTGATTTTGTGATTATATATATATAATCATACACACGCACAAACACACACACACACACACACACACACACACACACACAAACACACACACACACACACACACATATATATATATATATATATATATATATATATATATACGACGGGCTTCTTTCAGCTTCTGTCTACCAAATCCACTCACAAGGCTTTGGTCGGCCCGAGGCTATGGTAGAAGATACTTGCCCAAGATGCCACGCAGTGGGACATATATATATACATATATGAAAATACATTGAGTTTCTTGTTCTTAGAGCAGGACAAGCAATGTTTTGTCATCAGCGAACGATCCAAGTGAGTGTCAGTTAATAGGCGTATACCAAATGGCGTCCGGAAACACCGCTCTCATGTACAGTGCAGGATGTTAAATTTCAGTCACGTTCCTGCTCAAAAAAGCTTTTGAATAGCGCAAGAAAATATTTCATCGCAAAATGTCCTTTTATTTCCATTCCCTTTTAATTGAATGGCAAACATCATAAAAAGCAACATGAGATATCTTTATTTGTTTCAGTCATTTGACTGCGGCCATGCTGGAGCACCGCCTTTAGTCGAGCAAATCGACCCCGGGACTTATTCTTTATAAGCCCAGTACTTATTCTATCGGTCTCTTTTGCCGAACCGCTAAGTGACGGGGACGTAAACACACCAGCATCGGTTGTCAAGCAATGCTAGGGGGACAAACACAG
Organism: Octopus sinensis; assembly: GCF_006345805.1. NCBI lineage: Eukaryota > Metazoa > Mollusca > Cephalopoda > Octopoda > Octopodidae > Octopus > Octopus sinensis. The sequence goes on from NC_043009.1 coordinate 58,898,136, forward strand.
ACACACAAACATATACACACACACATATATATATATATACATATATACGACAGGCTTCTTTCAGTTTCCGTCTACCAAATCCACTCACAAGGCATTGGTCGGCCCGGGGCTATAGCAGAAGACACTTGCCCAAGATGCCACGCAGTGGGACTGAACCCGGAACCATGTGGTTGGTTAGCAAGCTACTTACCACACAGCCACTCCTGCGCCTATATATGTTGCTTCTAATGCAACTTTGGTGAATAGCTACAAACAAATTCCCGTAGGTTCACATATTTTAACAGACGCAGCATAAGATTCTTAGACATGAAGTTTAGAATTGCAGAGACGTGATTTCTCAATAAATATCTTCATAAATCTAACAGCAAGATTATATGATGAACTCAATTTTTGGTATATCGATAACCATAAATAATGTATAAAGCATGATAATGCGTACTGTAACTATATTTCTATTTCATGACGTCTTAAGGTTGATGTATTTTGTGTTTCGTGTGGTACCGCGAGTCGCACTTACCTATCAGAGATCGTAGATAATGCAGCCCTTACCCGTCGGTGTGCACGGGTACAACCACAGTGCGCCGCTAATAATCATTAATACTGATCGTTCAAGTATTCTGATGTTCCTTGGGTTGAACTTTTAGCGAGTAAATATATGATTTTTAATAGCTTTTCCAATAATGTGCTGGTAATGTTTGACAGCTGTTGTGTGACTCCCCGGCGTGTTACAATTCTTGTGTAATAGTATATAACTTCCCACCTGGTTACTACATATGCAATTAAGCATTCAAGACATTTTACAGCGCAATTTCTAACCTTCATTGGAATAAATTTACTTCAACCTGTTGAACATCCTTGGCTACAGTGATCAAGGTACGAGAATGTGCTTATTATACAAATCCAACCAAGTTCTGTCGCAGCTGAGACTGGACCTGCATTTTGGTGACTACGGTAGGTTGAATTTAGGATAGGACCATTAAATCCTGCCGCTAAGAGTCTAAGGTGGAGATGTTTGTTGTCTCTATAGACACACAAATGGCTTTTTATAATAAGAACTGTACTTCCCAAACACATGATAGCAGGTTCAGTCCCACTGCATAGCACCTTTGACAACAGTCTTCTACTATAGCCGCAGCCGACAAAAATCATGTGTGTATAAGATCTTCAAAATCATATATATGAAATCTTCAAAGCAGTATGCTGGCCTGTCCGTAGTCCAATAAGTTAAAGATCGTAGTCCAATAGCTTAATATCTCCTACACGAGAGATGTCTGCACAAAGGTCGAGTAAGTTATATATTTTTTCATAGGCACAGTTAGTGTACAATATGTACCTAGTTTAGTCGGATAGTTTTTAATGTAATATAAGCGGGAACTATTAAATGGAGTATGTTAAAGATCGGACCGGATATATCCAAAAAGACTGAAATGGTTATTGCCTCGGGAAGAGGATGCGTTTGAAGGTTTGTAAATTGTAGGATTTTATGAGTAGGTGGGTTGACAAAGTTTTACTCATGTATCAAAATGCAGTTTGGCAATGTTCAGTTTTTAATCGTTTACTTAGACTACATCTAATGACCCAACTATTGTGCTTGGTGGAGGGGGTCTTTATATTTTGTACATCACTTAATTGATACATTTTTCGATCCCAAGTCCTTTAGCCTCTAGACGAACTTTTAAAGCAAGGTAATGATGGTTCGCTTCTGTTCGTAAACGAGGCGGTGTGTTCTGTGAATCGCACCTTCAAAATGTCCTGTGTATAACCGATGTGCGTTTTAAGTCTGCCGTCAATGTCAGAGACATGGGTTGTGTGCTCTATTACAATTTCGATTCGTCTATTGTCCAGTAGACAATAGGTAGTATATATGAAATTGCATTAGTTTTGGGGATTCCTTTTGGTAACTGCTTTATATTGACTATCTATGTATATAGTTATACTATATTAGCCAATCGATTATATAGAACTTCCACTGTGTTCCTATTACAGATTTTGTCGTGTCTATGTATAGCAGGATCGTGAATGTAGATTCCAAAGTTAAAATGCATCTACCTATATTATGGACAACGTTTATACTAAACAGTGGGTTAAATGATGTGATTTTTCGAACGCCACCTTTGCTAATTCTAGTGAAATTTTACTGCAACATCAAAGTCCAAGCAACTGAGATTTGCATGTCACTGCTAAATACGAATGCGGATAAAATGCAAATAAACTGAAACATGCAAATAGATCAAAGAGCCATGGCACGCGCTCTGCTTCATCTGACAAATTATTTGTGACATTTGTCGGACAGATTCTAGAAAAAGCTTTCGGAATAGTACAAGCAAGCGCCTTTATCTGCGTTGATATTTCATTCGTTGTAAACCCGTTGATTTATAAAACAGTAATCTATTATATTGTCACCTTTCTTCAGCTAACAATTTCATAAAACGTCATTTGAAGAAATAATATGAAATAAATGAAAACTTTTTCCCTCCAAAATTGTTGTACATGGCAATATCTTAAATCTGGAGCAGAAGATAAAAAATATGTAACACCTAAGAATACATATGTATTTCAAATTAATGAACATTGTTACTTGCAAGTGTCTAGGGAGTAGTTGAGTATTAAAAATGCTAAATTTATTCTGGACAAATTCTGGATTGGACTAGACAGACATACGTGAGTGTGAGTGTTATGTATATGTATGTGATTGTATATGTGTGTGAGTGTGTGCATGTGTGTGTTTGTGTGTGCGTCTCGGAGTGCACACACTCACATGGATCCTCTGATACAGACACACAGTCATGTATCCACACAAGCACTTACATATGTATGTATACATTCATATATACATGCATGCATATATGTATACGTATACATACATACATGCATACATGCATACATATATATATATATATATATATATAGATAGATAGATAGATAGATAGATAGATAGATAGATAGATAGATAGATAGATAGATAGATAGATAGATAGATATACATAATACTATTATACAGAGACAGGGCGCGGAAGAGGAGGACAAATGATATATATAATATATATAATATATGTATCATCAGATATTACCAACAGGGATATTTACTGATGTGTTTACAACTTTCTCCCATAGACAATAAATATAACACAGCCCTTAAATGTTTAGTTACGAGCGATAAGCTCCGGGTTCTGAAGGTCTGAATCATCGAAATCAGATGAATACATGCATGTATATACATACATATATGCACACGCGCGCACACACACACACACGTATGC
>NC_043009.1:58906395-58938895 GCF_006345805.1 Octopus sinensis
TGTCTGTCTGTCTATCTATGTATCTATATATCTATCTATCAGTGTGTCTCTATGTCTATATACCTATTTATCTACCTGTCTGTCTCTTTATCTGTCTATCTATCTGTGTATCTACCTATCTGACTGTATGCCTAACTATCTATATATCTACCTATCTTTCTGTATATGTGTCTCGTTATCATTCTGTCTATGTGAGTATATATATGTATATATGTATGTGTGTATTTATGTAAGTATATATATATATATATACATGTGTGTATGTGTGTATGTGTATGTGTGTGTGCGTGTGCGTATATATATATATATATTGTATGTGTGTGTTTAGAAAGAGAAGAATGAACTATTTGCTGAGCAACATCACTCCATAAATCCCATAAGAAACGCGGAAACAAAACCCCACAAACATCTACCCTCCGATCTGCAACTTTAGCAACCAGTCTGAAGACGCATATGAGCACAAAACAGACTACTCGACGGATTATATTTAGGCGATATTATGAACAGCTATAACTGCAGTCTCTAAAAAGCTTTAATGGACTTACTGAATATTTATTTAAAAAGATTTAACAAGCACACACACTCTTTAAGAATAACGTTAGAATAAACATTAACTAGCTGACGCATTAAGCTGAAGTGTATTGCAATCGTAAAGACAGTAGCAATAAGAGGAAGCATAAGAGGAACTGCCTTGTAAGTAATGTTTGTTAAGGTAGTTATAGGCGCAGGAGTGTCTGTGTGGTAAGTAGCTTGCTTACCAACCACATGGTTTTGCGTTCAGTCCCACTGCGTGGCACCTTGGGCAGGTGTCTTCTACTATAACCTTCGGCCGACCAAAGCCTCTTGAGTGGATTTGGTAAACGGAAGCTGAAATGAACCCGTCGTATATATGTATATATATATATGTATGTGTGTGTATATGTTTGTGTGTTTGTGTTTGTCCCCCCTAACTTCGCTTGACAACCGATGCTGGTGTGTTTACGTCCCCGTCAATTAGCGGTTCGGCAAAAGAGACCGATAGAATAAGTACTAGGCTTACAAAGAATAAGTCCTGGGATCGATTTGCTCGAGTAAAAGGCGGTGCTCCAGCATGGCCCCAGTCAAATGACTGAAACAAGTAAAACAGTATTCTGTCTCAAAATCTCTGAATAGACATTTTTCTACTTTAACTGAATTCTTCTAAATAGAAAAAATTATCAAAATTTTGAGCCTCTTCAAACACATAGAATATAGTTGTTTTTTTTATTATTATTAACTCGGCACTTGACCTCTGCTAAAGAGTGAAAGCCATGGCCTAATATCAGTTCATTCTATAGGTTTTATTGACTCACCCTCACATTGTTAAAATCATTGCACACAAGATACTACAACGAATAGACGAGCGTGAACCATGAATTTATACAATTGCATCAAGTCGTTTTTTACCGTTTGCATATATATATATATATATATATATATACATATATAGTGTTCGTTTGCTGAAAGGTGCAGCGAAATGCTGATCACAAAAGCGATCTCTCCAAACAAAACGTATATTCATACACTAGCAACGTGTGTTTTTTTCTTTTTCTCTCCTTTTGTATTTTTTTCTTTTACAAATCCTTTTGATGTAAAATACAAGACAATTAAAAAGGTGTTAAGTTGTTAAGTCGTTGAAGACACTTAAGAAAAACCTAGATAGATGTCAGGAAAAAGAGATAAAAGCAAAAAGCACAGAAAGTACCTTTTCAAATAGATAAACAGACCGATAGGTAGATAGATAGACAGACAAACAGACAGGCAGGTAGATAAATAGGTATATAGATAGATAAATAGATACATAGACAGCTATGTAAGTAGGTATGTATGTATGTAGGTAGGTAGATAGGTATGTATGTAGGTAGATAGTTAAGTAGGTCGGTAGGTAGGTAGGAGGTTAATAGGAAGATAATAGATAGATATGTATGCATATTAAGTTAGACACGGCCTGGGCCAATAATGGCCGAAACCTATCAAAGTATCAAAGTATGTAGGTAGGTAGATAAGTTGGTATGTATGTATGTATGTATGTAAGTAGGTAGGTAGAAAGGTAGAAAGATAGATAGATTGATAGTTAGATAGATAGATAGATAGATAGATAGATAGATAGATAGATAGATAGATAGATAGATAGATAGATAGATAGATAGATAGATAGATAGATAGACAGATAGATAGATATAATGTGTATATTTTTGTTCACAACGAAAATCCCAAACACACACGCACATAGACGCCTATTTTGAGTGAGGCTGTATCATGTTTCCAGATCAGTGTTTGTTCTCTTCCTGTATTAAGACAAACTTCAGTCAGACTTTATCCATTGGAGGAAATATCGCCCAATAACTTTATTTAGCTTCACCAGCATAGTAATATTACCTGCATGGCATAAACAACTGCAATGTCCGCCACGTTAACTGTATATACATCAAACAATTTATCTTCCGGCGACCGCACAATACATTTGAATATTTCCTTGCTTTGTTTTCATTTATTTTATTACCCTGAAACAATATACTTCTATCTCTCAGGAAGTAGGTGACAGCGCTGCATAGCAAAGAAGATTTTTGTCTGACAAATTAATGCTACCTGAATGAGAGACCATTCAAAGTCACCGTTCCATGTAAAAGCATTGGACCTCCGATCAATTAACATATCATTTCTTTGTAGCCCAAGGATGCGCCCTTTATGGCGTTATAAGATCTGCTTGAAATTCTAAATGAATCACTCTTAAAGGATTCCTTTCTACAGGGAAAACAGTGTGCTATAGAGGGTATTCGGGATAAGTTTCGAGATCTTTTAATGTGTCGTTCTGTTAAGTATAGCTTGCTCCATTGACAAACGGTCAATGGCATGGGAGAGCATAAATATTAAAGTTGTAGGTGAGAAAAAGTTAGTTGACATACAGGACAGGAATCATAAGTAATAGACAGGAATCATAGAGGACAGGAATCATAAGTATGCCGACATCATTACTGCAGCTCACTTTTAAAGGCGGTAGGACGTGACATGGACAACTGCAACGTAGAGCGGAGTCTACGATACAGTGGTCAACAAGAAGGGACGCAGTATATGCTCAGCATCATTGATCAGTCTTCAGAAGCAGGAAAATATCAGTTGTTGTCGGAAAATTTCTACTTTACCGGCCCCAATTTCAGTGTTGTACTATAGTGTAATGTGCAAAAATAAAACAGGGAACAAGAGCAGTAAATCTGTTTTAACACCAAGCATTATTGGGAAATGTCCCAAAATGCTATTACGCCAACCTCCGGCAATCTCCGGTTATCTCGGCCAATCTCCGCCATTCTCACTCTATCTCCGCCAATCTCAGCCAATCTAACTCTATCTCCACAAATCTCATTCTCTCCCAGGTGTCTTAACACCCAGCATTATTGGGAAATTTCCCAAAATGCTATTCCGCCGATCCTCGCCTATCTCCGCGTATAGCTGCATATCTCCGCGTAGCTCCACTAATCTCCGCATATCTCCGCCTATCTCCGGTAATCTCCGTCAATCTCCGCCAATCTCCGCCTTTGTCGGCCTATCTTACTCTATCTCCGCCTATCTTACTCTGTCTCCGCCTATCTCACTCTATCTCCACGTATCTCACTCTATTTCCGCCAATCTCACTTTATCTCACTCTATCTCACTCTCTCCCAGATGTTTTACCACCCAGATTTATTGGGAAATCCTTATAAGGTGGCATGGATTTAAACAGCAATTTATGTCCCCCACACAACGCAAAGTACTTGATCAAATTCAGTTTTAAACGGCAGTGTAATATATATCAGATTTACATGACCCACCTCTCAAAACAAGTATACTCCAATGACTCTACATTGTCTGCATAATCGTGATAAGTAGGGGAAATGCATTGGGTGGGTGGGGCAGTAAAAAATAGGAATCCGGCAGTGAATGACTTGGATTTGGAACTGGAGGTCGGATTGAAATCATAGACTGATGACACAAAGCGTCAACATAACGCTTTAAAACATATATGTTTGATAACAAGATAGTTGAATTATGAACAGTTAATGTTCATCAATACCGTGAAATTACATAAAAGGTGTCCAGAAATCTCTACCTACTTTAATGAATCGTTAAAATTATTTTTAAAAATCAGTTATAGAGTAAAAGATTAATAACATTGTTTGAAGTTTAATGTATAAAGTTCAACATACATCAGTAACACTTCACAGCTCAAAGCATCTAACAACATTTCAAAACCCTTCCTGAATATTTATGGCGTAATTTTTATCAACAGCTTATTGTAATATGTAAAACATCTCATAATATAATATAATATACATATTTCTTTATTACCCAATAGGGGCTAAACACAGAGGGGACAAACAAGGACAGACATAGGTATTAAGTCGATTACATCGACCCCCAGTGCGTAACTGGTACTTAATTTATCGACCCCGAAAGGATGAAAGGCAAAGTCGACCTCGGCGGAATTTGAACTCACACGTAACGCAGACGGAATACCTATTTCTTTATTCCCCACAAGGAGCTAAACACAGAGGGGACAAACAAGGACAGACATAGGTATTAGGTCGATTACATCGACCCCAGTGCGTAACTGGTAATTAATTTATCGACCCCGAAAGGATGAAAGGCAAAGTCGACCTCGGCGGAATTTGAACTCAGAACGTAACGCAGACGAAATACCGCTAAGCATTTCGCCCGGCGTGCTAACGTTTCTGCCAGCTCGCCGCCTTGTATATAATATAATATACAGCTTACTGATATATTATAGGGGAGTCAAAGATTATCAGCTCTTTCTCCAAAACTTCCTTTAGGTTGACTGCAAAGCTTTCAGCAGTGTTACTCGTATAGTTACGTAAACTAGGTTTGACTTAAACACTCCACTGTTCTTACTTGTGTTACAGGATAAATGTGGCTGCTCCGCTGGCAGTGTGAACCTAAGAAGAACAGTGATTAGATTTCTCTAGTTTTAAGGACTGAAATTCATCGTCAGCTTTCAGTTCAATACAGGAACAGCGCTCAACCGCAGAGATGTCTGCTGGAGTGAATAGAGGACTTTCAAAATGGCTGGACGAGCATGAAGCAGGAGACTATGAGGTCTTTGCAATCAAGTGGGACATTCATCAACCTGGGGAAGCCTGCAGGTGAGCAACGATGAAGTGGCGTGTCTTCTGCGAATTCGTCATGGTTTTGCATACGAAATCATCTAATATTTGTGCGAGAATTTGTGCGAGATGTGTGCCTAGAGACATTACCGAAGCGTATAAGCGTAACCATGTGAAGATTTGTCAACGCTTACTCAACCACGACATCGATCAAGGCAAAGAGAATACTCACAGCTGATGAGACATGGGTGCATCGCTTTCAGCCAATATCTAAAAGGCAGAGTATGGAGTAGGAAAACCCAGAATTGTCAAAGAAAAACAAATTCAAGACTCAAAGTTCCGTAGGGTAAATCATGCTATTTTAGGGTTGCGCAAAAGGGCTTATACTGGAACATCACCGGGAAAAGTGATGTCCAGTCACCTGTAAAGGCTGCAGTGAATGTTGAAACCATTGGGATTTTGAGTTACGAGTTGCTGGAACAGCCTTCACACAGTCCAGATCTCATCCCTTGCGACTATTACCTGTTTGGACCGCCCAAACACTCTTTACAAGGTCATAGATTTGAAACAGACAAAGAAGCGGTGTATGATTGCTGTACGATTGTTGCACTATCAGCCGAAGACCTCCGATGGAATAAATAAGCTTGTGGAGCGTTGGAAGAAGTGCACGGGAAAGCAAGGACGCCATGTTGAAAAAATTTGTCTTAATAAATTTCAGAAAAAAAAGTGGGTACAATTTTTGACTTACCCTCGTAATATCCACTGTAATCGTTGTATTATCGACTGCATATCGTCATATTGTCTACAGCATATTTCTGTATTGCCAACGGTATATTCTTATATTACCAATGGAATATCGCTATGTTCACTACAACATATTGTTTCAATACACATAGTATTTACTTTTATTATTTACAGCATTTCATTACATTATCTACAGCATATAATTTCATTATCTATGGCATTTTCTAATATTATCTACTGTATTTCGTTATATTAGTTATAGTATATTGTAAATGTTGCCATAAATTGCAGAGTTGTAATCCCTAGGATCTGTTAAAATGCAAAGGAATAGGACTAGTTTTCCTCACCCAGCTGGCTAGGAGTCTGTAACCTAGACAACCAAATCAAAGATTTAGAAACCGCGCATACAGATTATTGAATAATTGAAGCATAATAACAAGATGCGCAGTCATGTTCAAATACGGGAGTGATAATTATTTCATCTTCAGTTAAATGAGGCTCAAGTAATTACCCTAACTTTTCAAGAGAATTTGGTCCTATAAATTCTGCTAAGTAGAAACAATTTCATAAATTTCGAATTTTGTCAAACACACCACGGCAATAAGCGTTAAGCTTTTTGTCAAGCGTTAAATAAAATTAAAATATTTTGGCCGTGCGACTATTTACTTCCAATATGGCAACGAAAGCTGTTTATTTATATTTCATTAAAATCGTTAAATCATCATACACCAAAGAAATTTTCTTAGAGATATTTTTACCAAATGCTCCACGTAAAACATGCAAATGAAAGCTTCTTTTACACAAATAGACTTAAGAATTTTCAAACCGGAACGCTTGCCAAAGATTGACTTCCGGTGCGCTGCACAAACGGTATGCATGGATCCTCATTTGACAAATATATTCTCTCGCTGTATTCACGTGTTCTCTTCAGATTCGCGATCTTTGTATTCGTTCAACGCCATCTGCAGACCGTTTCCTTCCTCGTTTCTATATATTCACGAGATCACATACCGTCTTATCTGTTTGACCCCTAATCACCTTGCAACGATATTTCTGATAACATTGCACTTGCTATCTAGGATTTCCCAAGTTATTAATGGTACATTCTAGATTTCGTAAAGAAAACATTCGTAAAACACATTTTCGTTAAAAGAGATACGTAATTTACACACAACCTATACATATATATATATATTTACACACACATATATACATATATATTTATCTATACACGCACAGATTCATACACGTACAGTCGCATCAACACACACGCTCACACACACATATATGCACATAGCAATGGGTATTACTGGTACTTTATGTTATCTTTGTCGGTTTATGGTGAAAGCAAAGTCTTCGTCATTATTGTCTATAGCTTGCCACATTAAAATCTGAAAACACCGTTCCACATGCTAATAGCCTCGTGGAGAGATCACTTGATTCAATGTCTCAGTATGTAAGCCTTGGAATCAGATATCGAGAGAGCTTTATTGTTCTTTGATAATGACATTTTTAAAAATTGAAATGGTAATAAAATTCTATGTTTTTGCGCTTTTCAAAGCTTGTGTTTATCTTTAGAGAAGCTGGTAATTGCTTTCGCTGTTGTTCAGCCTAAAGGGGGCTCTAAACCGCGAACACCTATAAGGTAACCGGAGAATGTAAATATACACGATATCTTAGATCAGGAAAGTTGACTGAAGAGAATCCATTTTTTTACATATACTTTACTGATTTTTATTTATATATAATGATAAATCTCAGAGCGGCAACACATCGTGACGTATATTTGCCATTTGAATATGGCTAACCCCTAAGGGTGGATGCTGCTGTAGTTTGTAGCCCCAGGAAGACACCTCCTCCAACTGGCTATAGACACACTTTCTGTGCCCTATCAGTATTTGTGAAGGGAAGTCATCCTTCCCGTCTTCAACTTATGATACACACGGACTCGATGATAGGTCAATACCTTGAAACTCGAGTCCGTGTGTATCATAAGTTGAAGACGGGAAGGATGACTTCCCTTCACAAATATATATATATTTTTATAAAAACCACAACCACTAGCACTACCTCCAAGACCACCACCACAAACCCCACAACAACAACAATAATAATGATTGTTATTATTATGAAAATATTATTATTACTATTATTATTATTATCACCATCATTATTATTATTATTGACATAAGTTAAGAGAAAAATGGCGAATACCAGTTATCCCTCCCGTGTCATGGGTTCAACGAAAAGACAAACTGTTTCTCAGAATACAAGTTGAAGATTGTGTTGACCCGACTTTTGATGTCCAAAGCTCCTTCTTGAATTCCAGGGAAAAGAGGGACCATAAAAAAAGAATTTTGCTGTTAATTTCACAGTGTATAAAGTGGTTAATCCACATGACTTTAAAAACATACTAGCATTATCGCCCGGCGTTGCTCAGGTTTGTTTCGACCCTTTAGAATTGGAATTTTTGAAAAGTAAAACGTTTTCATTATGTAGATTGTTATTCTCTTTAAGTGAACATTTTTCTGGATGAAATACACCGAAAAATGGCGACACAGCAGTCAAAAAATCGTAAAAAATAGGGGTTTTCATAGAAAAAAAAGCACCTTTTTTATGTAAATAGTTTTTAGTGTTAACATGGTCCGATTTGAATGTTATCTTCTACGGAATGAAGAGCAAGCCTTCTTCTACCATACTCTCAATCTTGGTCAACTTGCGCCGCAGGGTCTCGGAGGAGATAGTGTTAGCTGAAGGCTACCAAACCTGCCACACACAGACAATTTCAGCTTTATATATAGAGAGATTAAAATATTGGGTGATGAGAGTAACATTTTGTAATAAAGAAGATGGATGAAGATTGGTGGCCTAGATTGCTACAGCAAGAAGAAAGGAGTCATTACTTGAGAACAGATTTTACAAGATGGAAGGATGAAGATGATTCTGACACAGATGAACCCGATGCTTTCAACCTTAAAGATAAGATGAATAAAATGGGAGGTGTCGAGGATGGTGAAGAAATTGAGAAAAATAGTGATGATGATGATTGTCTTCCTGTCTTCCTGAATAAAACCGGCACACTTGCTTGTAGCAGAGCTAACCAGGTTGGGTGGGGGGTATATTATAATTTTTTTTACAGCTACAGAAGTTTGGGCCCCAAATCCTCAAGATGTGTTGTAAACTATCTGCCTGTCAATGCTGCATCACTTCATCAAGATATATTATTATTATTATTATTAGTAGTAGTAGTAGTAGTAGTAGTAGTAGTAGTAGTAGTAGTAGTAGTAGTAGTAGTAGTAGTAGTAGTAGTTGCAGTAGTAGTAGTAGCAGTAGTAGTAGTAACCGTAGTAGTAGTAGTAGCAGTAGTAGTAGTAGCAGTAGTAGAGGTAGCAGTAGTAGTGGTAGGGTGGGGGTGATGGTAACAGCAGCAGCAGCAGTAGTAGTAGTAGTAGTAGTAATAGTAGTAGTAGTAGTAGTAGTAGTAGTTGTAGTAGTAGTAGTAGTAGTAGTAGTAGTAGTAGTAGTATAGTAGTAGTAGTATTTTTATTATTATTATTATCATCATCACCGTCGTCATCATTATCATCATCATCATCATCATCATCATCATCGACATCATCCTCATTATTGTTTGCAAAAAGTGTCTGAATGAAAGCGTATAAGACAAATATCGGTAAGGCTTGTGAATGCAATATAATTTTCTTCCTATTTTCTCGGAATTTGCGAGCGCACCATGACTTGTCGAACATGTAAAAGAGATAAGCAAATATTTAAAAAAAAAAAAGAATAGTTAAACACGTTTGGATTTTCGCAAGAGCAGCAAACCAGGACTGTTAATAGCACGTAGATTTTTTCGCAACGGAAGAGAGCGGGTGGACAGAGATTTATATATTTCACTCAGCCATTACGCTACACAGAATCGTATCAGGCAGAACAATTCTTGCCATTTAGGGGTTTGTAAAAATACAATATTCAGTGCAGCCTTTATAATTCCGCTATTAATTCTTGTAAATAAGAGGTCGGTTAAATCTGCCCCAAACTCGACATAATAATTCTTGAAGACCCTTCGCTATAATAGAAGACACGAAGTTAACTTCTTGCATGAAATGCAATCATCTATAGTTTGTAAACACAACGAAACACTTGCTCATATACATAGATACATATATACATACATATATACATGTGTACATATATACATGTGTACATATATACATACACAGATATACATATATGTGTGTGTGTGAGTGTATGAGTGCGTGCGTGTATGTGTGTGTGTGATACATACATTTATACGTACATACATATGTATATAAATACACACACAAACGGGAGATAATATATGTATATATATGTATATATATATAATATAGGATAACATTTTTTCGAAAGAAAATTTTATCAATGGCCAACATATTAAAAAATACCTTTAAAGGTTAAATTTATAAACAACTAATAAGTTGTTTATATATATATATATGTCAATGGCGTGTATGCCATACGGTCTGCAAATCTGACGGAGGCCTCAGAAGACATTTTCAGATCCCAAAATGATCAGAACTTAACTGCAGCTCATGGTGTTCCATATAAGATATGCCAGTTACATGGTTGTATTTTTAAAACATTGTCTGTTTTAAAAAGCCACATCAGACGCCATGTTAGATCTAAGTTGTAAGTTAAAGAGGTGGTCACACTCTACATAAGGAGTAGACAACCACCATATATATATATATATATAAATATATATACATACATACATACATACATACATACATACATACATACATACATACATACATACATACATACATTTACAGACACACATATATAAATATACATATGCAAAGATTTATAGACAGATGTGTGCGTATGGTGTGTTTTTTAAGTAATGCGTTTGTTTGTGCAGTGTTTCTGCGTCGTACGTAAACAGATCTTCACAATGTATTTTAAAAATTCACTGAGAATGTTTTTCCTTAAAAAAAAAAAAGAATCTCTTTTTAAAAAGAAATACATACGTCAAAATGAAGCGATTATGAATATATATTTACGATGAGGTTTTAAGTGGTTTTTAGAAAAAATACACACCGAACACTCCTGCGTTGTATTTATCATGAATGCGAGACTTATCTAACTGTCTATCACTATCTATAGAGAGTTGCTAACATATTCTATCCGTTCTCTTTTCTATCTATCTTCTAGGTTATATATATATATATATATATATATATATATATATATATATATATATATATATATATATATATGGCTTTAAATAGGTATGCATACACAAACGCATGCACACACATGTACGAAGACATATGTGTGTGTGTCTATTTCTCTAATTGCGTAAGTATATGCGATCCTATGTGTTGGGAATGAGTTCGCTTATTTATGCAACATACATACATATGTGTGTGTGTGTGTATACACACATACACATACATATGTATCGTATGTATATGTATATATGTATGTATATATATATATATATATATATATATATATATATATATGTATATATTTATATCTATATATCTATCTCTCTATTTATATATATATATATATCTATTTATCTATCTATCAATTTATCTATTATCTATTTATCTATCTATCTATTTATTTATCTATCTAGTTATTCATCTATCTATGTATTTATCTATCTATTTATCTATCTATACATCTATCTATCTATCTATCTATCTATCTATCTATCTATCTATCTATCTATTATCTATCTATACATCTATCTATCTATCTATCTATCTATCTATCTATCTATCTATCTATCTATCTATCTATCTATATATCTATCTATCTATATATATATATGTATATATATATATAATATATATATATATATATATATATATATATATATATATATATATATATAGTGAGAGATAGATAGATAGAAAGATTGATAGATACATACATATATGCATACATACAAAGAAACATATACGCTTATATGTAAGTATATACACATGTGTGTGTGTATTTTTTTTTATTTTACTCTATTCTAAAAATCCAGATAACTACACACTGCTCACTCCCATGCTTAAATGCAAGTCGAAAACGAGTGTTTTTGCCCTATATGCAGTCGCACGTACGTCAATTTTGCATTATTTTAGATGTAACTAACAATATTATAAATACACCAATTAACAGAACAGTAAACGTATGTAAAACATTTCAGAAAAAGTCGATATACACAATGTTGACATAAAAAACATTTGTACCTATACATGCATGCATGCACACTCACACACCTACAGACACACAGACACACACATATATACACAAATATAGATCATAACACACACGATCCGTACAGGAAGCACTGAAGATTTACACAGACTTATATACGCGTACTTTATTATATATATAGAGGTGAATGTATGAGGTTGGGTATGAATATACTCATACTAGTACGTATATAGGTTGATGGGTACTTACATACAGAGCAGACATACCATATACATATATATGTGTGTGTATAGTATGTATATTTGCATGTATGTAAGTATATATATAATAGAGAAGACGGAATGTACAAAAAAAAATGTATTGTACCACAACCATTGTTTTATCTTCAAGATAATTCATATATGCACACGTATATAAATATATAAAAAATATATGTACTATTTACGCCATGCATGTATGTACACCTATGTATATATGTAGTAATAGACATATATATGTACGTATATACAGACATATTTATACCTATATACAAAGGTTTTCATATAATACATACACAGATATATACATGTGAGTATATATATATATATAGATATATATATATATACGCAGACGCATGTATGTGTGTGCATGCGTGTATGTGTATGCATATATGTTGTATTTTTGATTCATATTACATACATTCATACAGACAGACATAAATGTATCCTCTTTGTAAATAATAAAAAACATTAACACTTGTATTAACAACAAAAACAATTACGATGGTTATAACAACAGGAACGACAAACATAATACTGAAAGTAATGGAGAAATCTTAAGAGGGAAAGCTGTCAAAGAGAAATATAAATACTCAAAATAATGAATAGATAATGCATTAAACTTATAGGAAGTGTAAATATGTAGAAAAATGCACTTGGTGTTTCTTTTAATTGACAGGTTATCGATCTTATTAAAGAGAGTAAAGAAAACTATTTGTGAATAGTGTATGTAGCTAGTCCAGTTTGTCTCCTTGTATCGTATGACATGATATTTTTGTGGTGCTCCTGGAAATGGGGAACTACTATTCTCTGTGTGTGTGTGCGCGCGTATATATATATATATAATATATATATATATATTTATAGATAGTTAGAAAGAAAGATAGATAGATAGATAGATAGATAGATAGAGAGAGAGAGAGAGAGAGAGAGAGAGAGAGAGAGATGGATGGATGGATGGATGGATGGATAGATAACTGTCTTTATTGGCCACACAGGGCTGGACACAGAGGGGACAGTTACAAATGTAGATCTTTTCTTTTCGAAGATGGAAAAGGAAAACGAAGAAAAAAGGAATAGATAGACAAGCAGACAGACAATCAAACAGACAGACAGGCAGATAGATAGATAGATAGATAGATAGATAGATAGATAGATAGATAGATAGATAGATAGATAGATAGATAGATAGATAGATGGATGGATGGATGGATGGATGGATGGATGGATGGATGGATGGATGGATGAATGGATGGATGAATGGATGGATGGATGGATGGATGGATGGATAGGCGGATGGATGGATGGACGGTTGGATGAATGGATAGATGGATGAATCGATCGAGGAATTGATTGATCGATGGTTAGATAGATAATGAATAGAAAAATCATGTACTTTGTTAAATATTTTAGATATTTTAAATAACAAATAATTATTTTAACGCTTGCGGATGCACTAATGTCTATATATTTCAGTCTTGCTATAATAAGCTCCAGGAGTTATTCAAGGAATAGAAATAATGTGCATTTCAAATTGGATTTTTTGAAACTTGTTATGATTTATATTTCTCTCCATATTAGCGTTCGTTATTAGGCAATTATTATTGGTCCAAACGTTCACGCGTGGCATGTAATTCTTTGTAAAATACTATTCTTTGTTAATCGTTTTCTGATTTGTAGTTGAATATGGATCTTTTGTAATTTTGAAAATTTCATTTTTAATTCAGTCATCAACGTCGTTATATATCTCCTAAACGGAATTTTTCTAATTTTCTCATTACCTATTTGCTGCCGATTTATTGTCATTCATTAACGTACTGACGATATTTTTCACGTGTATTTTCTTTAGTTTCACATGTCATCATCACACAAATGAAACCAGAATTGTTGCAAGTGAAACTTTCCCTCGTTATAAAAGCCCGTCCATCATCAAATTTCAGCTCCAGACCTTCGGTCAAATATGCCCCACTTTATTCCGCTTTTTGTAATAGTGTCTCTGGAAAATTCTTTATGAAATTTTCCCTGGTCTATACATTTTTAATATCTTAAGTTATCTATTGATGCTTGATAACTTTGGTTTCCCGAATATTTTCAGGCTTTTTTTATCTACATACACAATTTTTGTTTTAAAATATGCTGAAATATTTCAGCAATTCCATGGTTAAATATAGATTCATGCGGGAAAAATTTTTCGTCTGATTTCCATTTGTCTCTCTTCAGATTTGTTGACATTTAGCGCTCGAGATTTTACTGGGAATTAATAGAAATGCTCTTTGAATAATTACGTTTTCCAATTCTCTCGGTCTTCAATCATGCGAAGGATACCATTGAGCAAAACCTTTTTGCAAAATTTGAACAAAATGTTCCTTTTTGTGTTTAGAAAAACAGGATTTGACAAAATGCTACTTTGAATCCATTGGTACTTGATACTTGTTTTTATCATCCCATCTGTTTTCATAATTCAATTGTTTAAAAACTTCACTTCCCTCTGGTTAAAATCCATCGTGAATTTAATATTATGGTTTAATATGCTAATAAGAATTTCGAACTCCATAATTTAATCATGCCAACGAAATGAAACAATCAACGAGGATATCTTTTGCAATTGTTCTTTTCTCTTCTTTTCTGTTTTTGTAATGCGAAAATAAGTTCCCAAGTATTTGAAGAATTCGCCGCATTTTCTTCTTTTTTGGAATGTATCACTAAGTTGCCCATATGGGGACAACTTTATTAATCATTGCAGTTCTTCATATTTGCTGTTGTGCTAAGTTGTCGGCTACGAAATAAATTTGGAATACAGTGAATCTTAGTCCTTTAAGGATGAGGTGTTTTTCAAGACATGTTAGTAATTCAAATTGGTATTCATCTCGTCAATATATAACTGCACAGATTTTGAAGTAGTGAAGATTATTATGAAATAAAGCAGAAATATCAAAGGAGACAATCCTTGTAATTTGGCGCACTGTTTTCCTTAATAAAGTTGACAATTTCTAAATTGCTGTGTTCTGCAGATATGGTAACAGTCACTGCATGCATTTTCAATCCTTCTTTTAGAATTTCATCTGCCTGGAAGATCTGAAATTGTTGTAGGGAATTAGTAATAATCGTATACTCCTTGTAGTCTATGTTGATAGTCGTGTCAGTGCTGATGTAGTAATTATACTGTGATACTGATTGGGTGTTATAACGAGCAAACCTTTTGAGGATACTAACACTGTACGACTGGGGTTCGTACAGAGCCAGATACAAACAATCTATCGATGAATTCGCACTATAACAATATCTGTCAGGGCATCAACCGCCGTGCAAATCCACATATTACAGTGGCGACGAGGATAAAGTAATTCACATGGAGTTAATAGAAACTCGTTGAGGAGTTTAACAACCTCACAAAACTTTTGCTGCGTAAACTTTACGAAAATTCCTAAAATTATGGAAGATTTGTTGTCCGGTTTGCTTGAGTTGCACAAAAAAACAAAATCAATAGTTGAAAGAACAACAACCGCAGATACAATTGCAAGAGCAACGGCAGAAACAACAAGAACAATAATTCTGTAATTACCGAAGTCATCAGGAAAGCCTGAAAAATGCGTTCTCGCCAGACTATGTTGCGAATTTTATAACTGGATTCAAATAGGAACCTGACGAAGGAGTTACCTTCGATGCATACTACAGAAGATATGAGCAAATCTTCAAGAAAGTAATCTTGTCGCTTCTGTTGTTGTTCTTGCAGTTGTATCTGCGGTTGTTGTTCTTCGAGAAAGAATGTAAAGATTGGGACGACGTGATGAAAACGCGCTTAATCTTGAGAAAACTGACGGCAACAGAACATAGACGATAGAGTAATTTTGTGCTCTCAAGAAAACCGTCTGACGTAATGTTTAATGACATAATAGATATATCGTGTAAAATTGTCAGTGGAAAATGCTCATTATTCAACAGACACTGGAAGTGTCTGAACATGGAGAAAAACAACGACGAGGACTACATCACATATGCTGGTCGAGTATTCCGAAAATCTTTGTAAAAAGTTCCACTTTCTCTCCACCCTACTGTACAGGATAATAATGATAATAATAATAATAATAATAATAATAATAATAATAATAATAATAATAATAATAATAATAATTGTGTACAGTGCTCAGGTGCACTACAACTCATCTAAAGTGTATATATAATCAGGTGTAGTTTCGGCGGATTTCGGAAAGCATGAGGGCCTTAAAGGATGCAGTGTCATGGCAATCAACAACTGACGCAGGCAGTTTATTCCATGCTTCAGCAACTCTGAGCGGGAAAAAATGTTTCCGAAAGTCATGGGAGCTGTGTTGTTTTCTGACTTTGTAGGCATGTCCACGTGTGTTAGACACATGGAGATCAAAAAGGTGTTCAGTGCTCTAGGAGCAAAATTACCCGATATAAGCTGGGAACTTCGGCCAAAAGTGAATGTTCCGAGGTCGAGACTACACATTGATTTCGCTGGTCCTTTAAATGGTTCTTACTACTTAGTAGTAGTGGATAGTTTTTCGAAATGATCTAAAATTTTTAAGTGTAAAAAATCCAACCTCCTCAGCTATGATAAATATTTTACCACGAATTGTTTGCAAGATTTGACATCCCAGACGCGATAGTGTCTGACAATGGAACGCAATTTGTGTCTAGCAAATTTTTAAAAAGTTGTGAAATGTTTGCGATGGAACATATGACTACAGTGCCATACCATCCCAGATCTAATGAACAAGCAGAACACTTTGTTTATACCTTCAAAAGAGCTTTAAGGAAAGCAAATAAGGAAAGCACTGATGAGGTAGCTCTTCACTAATTTTAAAGAGCATACTGTGTAACACCAAATGCGAATATATCAGCAGGTAGTTCACCAGTGGAGTTGATATTTGTAAGGTAAGTAAAATCAGTCATAGATAAATTGCTACCTGGAAAGAAAAGAAAAATGAGCCAGGTAAGAGCTAAATTAAGTTGTGTAGGAAGACATACAAAAATGGAAAGCAGCATAGAGAAAAGGGCGATATTACCAAATGCAAAGATAAAATGATATATTGGGTAAAAAGTAGAAAAAAGTATACAGAAGAGACACAGGAACCAACTGAAAAAGGGAATCGGGCAAAGCGAACCAACGAAGTTGGAGAAACCCATGGGATGATTGTACGATACGTTCCAAGAACCAACGCCACAGCAGGTGATTGAACCCAGGCGTGAAAGTGAAAGGAAAAGAAAGCATAGAGAGTTCCTGAAAATAGATGCCAAGAGAAAAATAAAAATTTAATTGTTCGGAAAAAGATCAAGTGAGGTGGGTGTGACTAAAAAATATTATTGCTAAATAAAATGACACTTCCTAAGAAAAAATTAAAGGGGAGATACTGTAGGGAATTAGAAATAATGGTACACCCCTCTCACGTGATGAGTGGAATGAAACAAGTCACTATAAGTAAGGTGATGTCGGCAAGTATCAACAGAGTACGTGTAGTCTGTGTTGATAGTCGTGTCTGTGCTGATGTAGTAGTTATACTGTGATACTGAGTGGGCGTTACAATGAAGATAATAACGCAGTATGACTGGAGATCGTAAAGTGCCAGGTAGAAATATTCTATCGGCGACTTCGTAATGTGACAATATCTGTCAGAGTGACAAACGCCATACAAACCCATATATAACAGAAATAAATAACGCGTGTAAAGTAGTTTGAAGAGAGAAATACATCAATTATTAACTATCCATAAATACACTTCCCACGATTTAAATATGCAAGTCATTTTTCAAGTTTAATGTCTTTAAATTTTCTA
Organism: Octopus sinensis; assembly: GCF_006345805.1. Lineage (NCBI taxonomy): Eukaryota > Metazoa > Mollusca > Cephalopoda > Octopoda > Octopodidae > Octopus > Octopus sinensis. The sequence goes on from NC_043009.1 coordinate 58,924,516, forward strand.
TAGAATACAGAGCCAACGCTGCAAGCTACGTCGTTTTGTATTTGAATACTTCTATGCAAATAATTCGATCCAAAATTGAAAAACTAGACAGTACATGTATATGCATATTTCAAGAGTTGTTCTACTTTCATCATCACCATATACAACTCATCAGCTATCTACGAACTCACTGCTTCAATATTCACTACGTTTAACTGTGTAACTCTATTGGGATACACCAATTTACATACTAAACACATTGGTGGTAACTTGTACGCAAATATCAATTCCTAGCAATTGTTATTTTGCAACCAACAATATACTCTCAAATATACTAAATGCTTACAAGTCAATATCGTATGTTATTTTAAGGCGGCGAACAGGCAGAAATGTTACGTTCTGAGTTCAAATTCCACCTAGGTCGACTTTACCTTTCATCCTTTCGGGTTCGATTGAATAAGTACCAGTTACGCACTGGGGTCGATATAATCGACTTAATCCGTTTGTCTGTCTTTGGTTGTCCCCTCTGCGTTTAGCCCCTTGTGGGTAGTAAAGAAATAGGTATATCGTCTGCCGTTACGTTCTGAGTTCAAATTCCACCGAGGCCAACTTTGCCTTTCATCCTTTCAGGGTCGATAAATCAAGTACCAGATGCATACTGGAGTCGATCTAATCGACTGGCCCCGTCCCCCAAAATGTCGGGTCTTGTTCCTAGAGTAGTAAAGAATATTTGTGGTGGCATTACCATATTTTCATTTTAAGTGTATCTCTTTAGACTTTCATTAGAATTCATATGTATATAATACGCATATGTATATGTGTACAGGATTCTCTGTGCGTATGTGTGTGTACCTGTAGTGCCTTCTCTAAATTTGAGTTTATATGTAAAACCTTTTATTCTCCAAAAATGTATTCTGGATTCATTCATACGAGCGGGTCAATTTTCTTTCTGAAGGCGAACATAACTGACAATCAATGTTATAAATATCAACTCAAAGTGTCATTAAAAATTTTATAGTGGAGTTTTCATGTAAATTTCACTCGCTCCTTCCTCACCGTTTCCTTCCAGTTGATGGATCGGTGTCTGTTATTCTTTTTTTTTCCTCGGGGTAGAAATATTTAATGCTCAAAGTTAAAATATATAATTAAAATGGATATTATTTTATCTATATTTTATGCGCATAAATAGCTCTTTGTACCACATATATGTGTATTTCTATATTTATATATCATGGACGCAGGTTAATTGATAATTATATTTTGATCATTATTGAGTTGAGTGTAGTCTTCAAATAAGTCCTTCCAAGTTGTGGAGATGGGCTACTTACATGTTTACAGGATATGAAATTAACCAGGATCAAAAATGAGATCAGTATTACTTTTAGTCTACAAGGATGGACCAACACACGAATATTTAGGGGTTTCATCAACAAAGAAATATTTGTCTTCAAATTTCTGAAGTTCTGCTGGCTATGATCAACCATTCTAACATCTGATGTTTCTATATACTCCAGAGTTCTTATACTTCGTAGCTATTTATCACTTCCAATTACACATAATTTAAAATGGCGACGAAAATACTCGAACATGTATTTCTTCGTGTAAATGGATTTATAATTTATTCATCACATTAGAGATGTTGTACCATTTCATCATATCTTCTTTTACTTTCCTTCCGCACTGAATTTATTTATATATTCATTTTACCTTTTTCTCTCTTCACATGTAAAAGCAATTTATATTCAATATTAAGCTTTAGATGAAAATTGTAATTAACTTGAATTAAATATTCTATATTGTATGATTGTAGCCAACCAGATTTTTGCATGTATGAAAGACGATTGTTTATTCTGGAAAAAAGCGCTGAATTGTAATTTTGCTGAAGGAATCCAGTCTAAAAATCTAGTAGTCTAAAATTAAAACCTTACGCATGTTATTTTATGCTCTAAGCCATTTTATGCTCGAATCCAGTTTTAAAAAATCTAGTTGTCAAACATTAAAACCTTATTCATTTCATTTTATTCTCTGAGCCTACACCGGATGCTAAATATACACGACTTGCAAGTATTTGACATTGATTTAAATTCAATAAAGTTTTATATGTATATATATTATTTGCCATGAAGGAAAACTAGGGATATTTGAATGCCGAAACGAGTCTGTAAAGTGAAAGATTTTTACATACGTATGATGCTGAATACTAACAAAATTTTGATGTTTATTTTATGCTTAATATTGACCGTTAATTTCCTCTCGTGTTGAAGAGAGAGTAAATTGTGTGTTTTTATTGTTCAGTTAATTATCAGGTGAAGTAATAATTATTTTCCTTACAGCAATAAAACTAGTTTTCTTCAAAAACTTTGAAAAACAATTACAAGGGAAACAAATAAAAGCGCAATTAATGTATTTAATATTTTATTTGTCTGCAATAGGAACGTTTCGATCCATGAGGTTATCATCACCACTTCTTATGGGTATAAACTAAAAAACAAAATCATAGGTGAATTATAATATACATTTAATACAAATGTATAGCATATTTGCATGTATCAACAGCAGTCACTTCAGAAAAGATATCAGATACAAGTGTTCCAGAGAAGATAATGTCAGCTATAGTTTTGTGGATATATATAGAGAAAGAAACGACTTCTGTCAGTGGTGGAGGTGGATGAAGATTTTAAAACACAATGACGTACATTTTCGTCTCTTTTTGCCCCGAAGGCAGAGCAGTTCGTTAGGATATTAGTGTTCTCGTTTCTGTAGTGAAAGTCTAGTTTTCGTTATTTCTATGCACAGTTAATCTGTTATATTTTGATGCTCTCTTCTCTCACGAACTAGTCGTTTGTGATTAAACATACCCGCAAGACATTTTCGAGAAGAAGAGGCCTATTTGTGAACGAGGTTAAAAATTCCTTGTTTTCAACATATATATATATATATATATATATATATATGTGGGCGATTTTGTTATTAGCTTCTTTTCTTTTGCCGATTTTGAAATTGGTTAAACGTACACATATTCATGCCAGCATACATACGCATATGTATATCTGTGTGTGTGTGTGTAAGTATATATGCATACGCGTATATATATATATATATATATATATATATATATATATATATATATATATGAGTGTGTGTGTCTATATATACATACATACCTATATATATATATATATAATATATATATATATATATATGTATGTATGTATATATATATATATATATATATATATGAACAAACACGCTTACATACATACATATATATATATATATATATAATATATATATATATATATATATGCGTGTGTGTATATATGCATCAATGTTGCTCGCCAACTTGATTTCACGCATAACAATTTCTTATACGACACCTTCATCTCTCATAGTTTTCTTAACATTTGTACTGAGTGAGTTAAAATTGTTAGTTAACCTTCGTATTTTCTTTATATTTTTGTGAAAAACGAAGCGCAATATTTGGTCAAGTATCACACAAACCGCTACTTTGCTCTTAGTAAACATCGAAAGTGATTTTTTAGACCTTTAAGTTTAGACCTTTGTACCTAAAGAATTACAGGGTCTGTTGGTGCTGTTTAAGCTGTACTCATTTAAGCACATGTGTTGGTCTCTCAATATGTGATGTTTCATTGATGACAAATGTTCTAAAAGTGTACAACGAACTTGGATTGTGTAAGCAATGTTATCGCAAGATCCTCTACACTATAGAGCTTTACCATACTGACGTTTTCAAGCATTGAATTTCAATTTTGAATCTATAGACCACTGTTGTTCAAGATAGACCTTCCTCAACCTCAGCTCATTGTGCAATATAACTCCAATGAACCGTTATGGTGTTCGAAGAGATATGCTTTTCTTTCTCCTCCTGATTTTAAGGGAAATTGTTTATGAGAGACTCGAAAATAAATTCTCCATAAATATCTTTGGAAGCCTGAAATCATCAAGCTAGATGACATGAACCACCTATCGGCTGTATTCTTACGCGTGGTCTCTTTTCGCTCTAGTGTCTCAGTCTAGATTAAGATATAGTCGAGGCACCGAAGTGATGATCGTCAGTGTCAGACATTTGCTGGAGGAGCGCATAGAACAACCTATCACATATATATTTTTATTGGCCACGGGGGCGGGGCTAAACATAGAGGGGTCAAACAAGGACAGACAAAGGGATTAAGTCGATTACATCGACCTCACTGCGTAACTAGTTCTTATTTAATCGACCCCGAAAGGATGAAAAGGCAAAGTCGATCTCGGTGGAATTTGAACTCAGAACGTAACAGCAGACAAAGTGTTGTTAAACATGTCTCCCGGCGTGTTAACGATTCTGCCAGCTCGCCTCCCTAACACATATGATACCTGATGAGACGCAATTCCATAATGAGACAGCAAACCATCTTTTCAAGTACATCTAAGTCAAATGCAAATGATTTGCAGTTGATATTTGATATTCGAATTAATCACCTTTGGTGAAAACTCTCGTACCTTTTATGTGTCATCGATACGAAACCCATGACTCAGGTGTGTATAGTAGGGATATGATGGCGGAAGCATCATAGATGCAAAGTTTGGGCAACGGTTTCAAGTCCCTGTCTGACTGGATTCAGTTCCTCAGGGATTCAAATCCAACTACCACCTTTTCAATAATTAAGTTGGTTTCGGAATCTAGGGATCGATCGCTAGAGATTGATCCAAAAAGATGCGGAAAAGAATCCCCTACATCAAATCTGATCCCTTGAACATGTGTATTTGGTTCCACAAAGGTCTCTCCTGAAACAGGTGTATCCATCACTTCACAAAGAGTATTGGCGCTGGAGACAGAGGTAATAATTTATTCAATCTTGCGTTCCATAAGGGTCCCAACAGCTCAGTCGGGAGCAAACGTTATAAAAGACTTTGGTTTAACTTCTAAATGGTTCTGATTAAGACATTTCATCTGTTGTGCAATAGCGTACAGAGAAGGTTAGACATGGGTCCTTAAATCCTTAAGCAATCTCAACCAGCGAAAACGTTTACACTGCTTAACACTTGCCCGGAAACGAAAAACATCTGACATGAAATATCGCGTTCACAAAATTCTTTAACTAGACAAAGAACTCAATAACTTAAGTGGGTACCCTAGCTTTTCAAGATATTTCAAATTGTATTTCTATTCAAGGTGACAAATGTATACATTAGCTCCACAAAATCTTGGTACACAGGAAGTTTCTGTTCCATGCGATCCTCCAGCAAATGCCTGACACTAACGATCATCACATTGATGCTTCGACTAGGTCTTAATCTAGAATGAGGCACTAGAGCAAAAAGAGACCACATGTAAGACTACAGCTGAGTAAAAAGAATTCAACTACATATCTTTCCCAGAGCTACAAGAAGATAGAACGAAACTTACCATTGTTATACGTAACGGCATCATACCTCACTCTCGCACACACACTCACACACACACTCGCAAACAGGCATACACACACACACACATATATATATGTACATATATATTTGCATTGTATAGTTGAATATGTTTATGTGCATATATTTATTTGTGGAGGCGCGTGGCTTAGTGGTTACGGTATCAGCACCATGATCGTAAGATTGTTGTTTCGATTCTTGGACCGAGAGACGCTTTGTGTTCTTGAGCAAATCACTTCATTTCACGTTTCTCCAGTCCACTCAGCTGGCAAAAATGAGTAACGCTGCGATGGACTGGCTTCCCCTCCAGCTAGGGATCACATACGCCATAGAAACCGAGAAACCGGGCCCATGAGCCTGGCTAGGCTTTAAAAAGGGGCGCATTTATTTATTTTATTATATATTTATTTACATTGATATATATGTATTATATATGCATATGTATGTATGTATATATATATATATATATATATGTATGTATATTCTTTTTCTAGAATTAGATATCGAAGTAAATACAAATAAATAAATAAATAACAACATATAATTATTGGTTTGCAGAGCACTTCGGGATTGAAAAAGTGGAGGACATACGTATCCAAGTTTATGCTTTTATTCAATATTTACAAGTTGTAATTTATAGATTTTATCTACTTCGCGTTCCACCCTTAATACAGATTTATACGTTTGTATGTGTGTGTATGGATATATATATATATATGCACACATACATATAAACACATATATATATATATATATATATATATATATATATATATATATATATATACATATACATATATATGTGTGTGTATAGTGTTCAGAATTAGTATCAATTTGCGAAATATCGGCTTCCAATCGAATTTCATGAAGTATTCGATTGTGATTAAACATGTCCGCGAGCTATTTTTCTCTCCAAATATCTATTTGGGATCGAGGCAGAAAATATTTTGCTTCGAATACGTTGGAGTGTTATTTAATTACCAGCCGAAACCAGTATATTTTAGGAAAACTATTGATACATATAAACACACAATGTGTGCGTATATATTTCTGTTTTCGATATATATATAACTTAATACTACTTCGAATTTCCTTATGAATATAAGATGCCTTGATGATGCTCATACGGGTCAACATTGATACAGAAAATGTTTCAAACAAATTAGTTTTCTTTTTATAAGGCGGGCTGCTGTCAGAGTTGTTAAAACGCCGGGCACAATGCTTAGCGTCATTTCGTTCGTTCAGTGTTCAAACTGCATCGGGATAATCTTCGCATTTTATCCTTCCGAGGTTCATAAAATAAGTATTACTTGAGTACTGGGTCGATGTTATTGACTAGCACCCTCTACCGAAATTTTCATGACTAATACTATTAGTAGAAAGGATTATTTAGCATATCGCTTAGTGCTTTTCTACAACACTATTTAGAGCATCGAAGGCGGCGAGCTGGCACGCCGGGCGAAATGCGTAGCGGTATTTCGTCTGCCGCTGCGTTGTGAGTTCTAATTCCGTTGAGGTCAACTTTGCCTTTCATCCTTTCGGGGTCGATTAAATAAGCACCAGTTACGCACTGGGGTCGATGCAATCGACTTAATACCTATGTCTGTTCTTGTTTGTCCCCTCTATTTTTAGCCCCTTGTTGGTAATAAAAAGATAGGTATTTCGTCTGCCGCTACGTTCTGAGTTCAAATTCTGCCGAGGCCAACTTTGCCTTTCATCCTTTCGGGGTCGATTAAATAAGTACCAGTTACGCACTTGGGTCGATATAATCGACTTAAAATCCTTTTTTCTGTCCTTGTTTGTCCCATTTATGTGGGCAATAAAGCGTATTAGTGCCCCTTTTGTGGACAATAAAGAAAACGTTAGCACGCCGGGCGAAATGCTTAGTGGTATTTCGTCTGTCTTATGTTCTGATTTCAAATTCCGCCGAGGTCGACTTTGCTTTTCATCCTTCCGGGGTCGATAAATTATGTATCAGTTGCATACTGGGGTCGATCTAATCGACTGGGCCCCTCTCCCAAAATGTCGGGCCTTGTGCTTAGAGTAGAGGAGAATATCTTGAACATCGTTCAATAAAGTGAATAATAAAAATACCGGGAATACATACATATACATGTATGCTTCTCGAAGCAGCGATCGAATGCTATATGTGTACAGATTCATACCCGTCACTACTCTTTCCTATCTCCAACAACGGAACCACAGCACCTTTTCCTACCTAACTCATCACCAATTTCCTTCACTCCTAAAAACAGTGAGTTTGTTCTCACTCATCTTATGCTTTTCTTCAAATGAAAGTCTTACGTTCGAAACTTTAATTAACTTTCCCATCATTTTAATCGTTAATCTAATGCAGTATTGGTTTAAAGATGTACCTTCTGCTTCCTAAGTTATCTCACGTTACTTCACTCCGAACCACTTATTCTTACTTTCATTCATCCTACGATTTTCATCTGATGAACGACTAACACCCGAAACGTCAAAACATATTTCCCCCGTTTAACTAATACGCTATTTATTTACACATGACCCTCTTGTGATGCCATTTTCGATTTGTTTTCGCTTATTATGTTTTCTATATATGAGTACGTAATTGAGTGTGTGTCTGTGTATATGCATGTGTGAAATAATATCTAGGAATCCAACGATGAATCTCTCTCTCTCTCTATATATATATATATATTTATATATATATATCTACACATATATAAACATATATATATGTGCATATATTTGAGCATTTATATACATACATATATATATATAACACAAATATATACAGATGTATATATGTTACTATATATATATATATATATATATTATATATATATATATATATACATAAACGCAAAAATATTTACATATGTATATATGTTTGTATATAACCATATAAAATCACTTACACCAATCAATTGTAAGCTGGTTTCTCAGCGGCTGCTTGCTGATCTATTCGACTGAGCTTCATGTATCTACTGAAACAGTTGACACGCTTATAAGTGGTCGAAAATGCAACAGATCATTCATATATGATGTAGAATCGATCCTCACGGACAATGCTATGCAGGAGATATTCTATTAAAATTAGCTTTATCTTATCAGATGGATTGAACCATAATAGTTTCTGTGGAAATTTCCATTCTCACAAAGACAGCATATTAGAAATGGAAGTACGTATGTCATGTTTTGATACGTACGCAAGCGTACATAAGTGTATAGATATATATATATATATATATATATATATATATATATATATATTTATATATATATATATACTACAACAAACAAAACATAACATATAAATATATATATATATATATATATATATATATATATATATATATATTTGTGTGTGTGTCTGTAGATATACATACGTATATACAAATATATATATAAACGCATTGAATATATTTGTATGTATGTGTTATGGATATACATGTGTATAATAATGTACGTGCGCATCGCTGAAGGAAGCCAGAGAATATTATCTGTTTTGATCTATCCTGTTCGCATGACTGTTGCTAACATCATAAATATTTAAAGTTACTCTAGTTTGGAGCTGTTACCTCAATAAGTTCTTAAAATAACATACACAACAACAACAACAACAGCAACAACTACAAAAACGAAGGCAACGGCAATGATAAGCGTAATAGTAACACTGACAATAATAACAACAGTAATAGTAATAATAATAATAATAATAATAATAATATAATAATAATAATAATAATAATAGTAATAATAATAGTAATAGTAATAATAATAATAATAATATAATAATAATAATAATAATAATAATAATAATAATAATAATAATAATAATAATAATGGTAGCAACAGCAGCGACATGAAGTATAACAAAATGTAGGAAGTCAATTATATACACAATTTACACACAGACCTACTACATATATATATATGATATATATTTATATATATATATATATGTATGTATTTATATGTTTGTGTATGTATATATATATATATGTGTGTGTGTGTGTGTGTGTGTGTGTGTGTGTGTGTGTCTGTGTGTGTGTACCTGTGTGTGTGTGTGTGTGTGTGTGTGTGTGTACACAACTATGTAAACAATATCTGTTCCTCTGTTGTAGTAGATTGAGCGTGCTATATGATTGTTTTCCGCTATCATCCTTTGAGATGCTATTCAGAAATAAGATGAAACTAAGTGCCAAGGCCCTTATGTACGAATGTACGAATGCATGAATGTACGTACGTATGTAATGCATCCATATACGTATGTTCATAATGTTGCATGAATATAAGTTGTATATATATATATATATATATATATATATATATATATATATATATATATATATATATATATATATATATAATATATATATATATATATATATATTATATATATATATATATATATATATATATATATATACTAACTAATACTTGAACATACATAGAAGTATATATATATATATATATATTCATATGTATATATCTCATGTATACATTCTATATATTTATGTATTACATATATATGTATATATCAATATAATGTATGGTATACAATATATACATGTAAAGTATTACTGATATATATATACATATTTATATATACATATATATATATATATATATATATATATACATATATATATATATATATATATATATATATATATAATATATATATTATATATTATATGTTCATGTTCGTAAGTATTCGAACTTTGTACTGTATTTCTATATAGATTTGTGTCTATGTAAAAGGATTGGCAGAAAAAATTTTAGCTTTCCATTGTGCCTTTGACGTCTCAATGCTAATACTTTAAGTCTATTGGTTATTAAATATATTATATACACCAATTCTGGTGATATAAATAATATCGATAAAATGAAGAGAAAAAAATTTTCCCAAAAACCTTGTTTACCGCGTCTGTATGCTCCAATGTTAGGCTGACATCCTCACAGAAAACACACACACACACACAGACACACGCACGCACACACACACATACACAAAATCACTCAGCGCACACTGACACTCATATGCTACACGCACCACAACCACTTACGCACCCACACACATTGCACTAACAGTCATTTATACACATTTACAGACTGCGCAATCATTGTCCGTCTTTGTATGTGTCTGTGTTTTATATAAATATGTGTATAGATCAATGTATGCATGTACATATAATATATATACATATATATTAATATATATATATATATATTATAATATATATACTATATATATACTATCTATATATATATATGTACATTATATATATATATATATATATATATATATATATATTATAGAGAGAGAGAGAGAGAGAGAAAGAGAAATATATATATAAATAGAAATATATATATGAATAGAAATGTATCTACCTATCTATCTATCTATCTCTATCTCCTCTATATATATATATATATATATATCAACAGCAACAACAATGATAATAAGGATTATTACGATGTTGCTTAGCATTACTGATAATTCTTTATATATATGCATCTATATGATGACATATACAGCACTATTTATGTATATATATTATGAGTGTGTATGCTTGTTATATTATATTTTATTTATTAAATCGACATATCCAGCTTATATACACATTCATTCACACACCTCTATACATATCCAAGCCATCAAACTACAAACATTTTCCAACGTATGTAAATCTACTTATATATATTACATACGAACAAATGACATTTTTTTCTCTTTTGCTTCTCTGTATTAGTCTAAAACCAAAATATTCCAGAATTGCCTTATTCCTGGCTGTGTGGTTAAGAAGCTGGCTATGCCAGCAAGTGAATTCGATATCAGACTCACTGATTCAACACGCCAAGAATGTAAGCGGATCTATATCTAGCGTTAGAGTGACCACATGTGGTCTCTCTACTATTACTTGTATTAATAATTTTTACTGTATCCCAGTCTTTTTATACGCTAGGCCACTTGGTGTTTTAAATTGATGTTATTAATTAATATTCAATTTTTTTCACCCTTATTGTGATTTTAATTGTATATATATATATATATATATATATACGTGACTTCAGTGACCGAAGGTGCTAATCAGCACCAGTAGTGCTAGAGATCAGAATCAGAACAACTCTTAGCACAAGGAAGCACTTTTCTAGTGACTGACAATGGAGACAAGCTCCTTACAGCAAGCTAGACGAAGACTGATCATCGATGCTTTTTGGATTTGATTAATCAACATCAGTGACTTGCACCCGGATGAGAGTCTCTGTTGAGTAATAATCAAACCCGCAATCATCGTTCGGTGATTCGGCTCAGCCACGATTGCTGTAGTCATTACAGAAGTGCTTCCCCGTTCTGACTCTAATTTCTAGCAATGCTCGTGCTCACAAGCACCCTCGGTCCATTTAGTGACATCTATACTGTGCCTTTTGGTTGTGAATTGCGAATAATTAATATACATATATAATTTCAGCCGCCATGCTTGATCGCTCAATCCACAAGCTATTTTATTCTCTCTCTGTTTATTTCCGCGTGCTCTTTTCACTTGAAAAGCGTGGGGTCGGAACGTGAAAGACTTAATCACGTTTCCGAGTGTCAAATTAAGACACCTGCTTGTTGTTTATACACCTGTCTTCGTCTTTTATTTTTCTGTAAATTTCAACTATATATATAATATAATATATATATATATGTATGTATTATAATATATTTTTTCTCTCCTTGTGTTTTCTGTGTTCCTTTCTGTAGAAGAGCGTAGGCCCGAAACGTAAAAGATTTTTCTATTCCTGAGCGTTATCAAATAATCTGTTTGTTTTGTACACCAGTCTTCGTCTTTTGTATTTTTCGTAAACTCTCCCTATATATATATATATATATATAATATATATATATATATACTATATATATATATGTGTGTGTGTGTGTGTGTGTGTGTGGGTGTTTTGTGTGTGTGTGTGTGTGTGTGTGTGTGTGTTTGTATATATATATATAACATGTATGTATGTATGTATGTATATGTGCATGTATATATGACGAGCTTCCCATTTATCACTGTCAGCCAATTTCACCCTCAAGAACTTCTTCGGACGTAGTTGAAGCCACTTGCTCAAAATTAATAACATCAATTCAAAACACCAAGTGGCCTAGCGTATAAAAAGACTGGGATACAGTAAAAATTATTAATACAAGTAATTATTAACGCTAAATATAGATCCGCAAAGGGAATCCACCACTAAAGAATTGTTCTCAAGCATTAATTCAACACGCCAAGAATGTAAGCGGGCAGGACAAATGAAAAATAACGAAAAAATAGATTAACTCTATACAATTGTTTCATCGTTAATAGGAGTGTGTCATTTTACTTACATAATCATTTTCGAATCTTCAGTAGAGTATATCAAAAAATAATTGCTGACCGAACGCCACAATCCATACGAAGCGAGAGTAAAGGCGAACTGCACAGCCGATTATATTTGCAGTTAGTTACGTTCAAATATCCTCATTTCTAGCGCGTTTGAAAATACCGGATGTAAATACTACCCCAGTAATTACTGCCGGTTGAGAACATATTAATTTATAATTAAAATCACAATAATTTATAATTTCATCTATTAACGATGAAACAATTGTATAGAGTTAATCTATTTTTTCGTTATTTTTCATTTGTTCTGCCCGCATACATTCTTGGCGTGTTGAATTAATGCTTGAGAACAATTCTTTAGTGGTGGATTCCCTTTGCGGATCTATATTTAGCGTTAGAGTGACCACATGTGGTCTCTCTCTTATTACTTGTATTAATAATTTTTACTGTATCCCAGTCTTTTTATACGCTAGGCCACTTGGTGTTTTAAATTGATGTTATTAATTAATATTCAATTTTTTTCACCCTTATTGTGATTTTAATAAATTAACATGTTCTCAAACCGGCAGTAAATTACTGGGGTAGTATTTACATCCGGTATTTTCAACGCGCCAGAAATGAGGATATTTGAACGTAACTGCAAATATAATCGGCTGTGCAGTTCGCCTTTACTTGGCTTCGTATGGATTGTGGCGTTCGGTTCAGCAAATTATATTTTTGATATACTCTACTGGATATTCGAAAATGATTATGTAAGTAAAATGACACAATCTATTAACGATGAAACAATTGTATAGAGTTAATCTATTTTTCGTATTTTCATTTGTCCTGCCCGCTTACATTCTTGACGTGTTGAATTAATGCTTGAGAACAATTCTTTAGTGGTGGATTCCCTTTGCGGATCTATATCTAGCGTTAGAGTGACCACATGTGGTCTCTCTCTTATTACTTATATATATATATATATTCATTATTTAGCAGAAGTAAAAGAGTTATAAGGATTAAATATTTTGTGCGTTGGTACTTATCAATTATTTTGAGCTTTATTTTTACCTATTTGCCTCATCAAACCTTTGTGAGTGTGTATGTCTAAGTGTGTATGTGTGCGCATATGTATGTATGTATGTTGTTTCTACCTGCGTGTGTTCCTTTGTGTTTGTCTCCCATCTTCACCTGACATCTGGACTGTTTGCTCAAGCCTTGTAACAGAGCTGCTCGGCTAAAGAGTTCGATGGAGTCAATACCCGACTTTAAAACGTAACTAGCATTGTCTATTTATTCAGCAAAAGCTCGAAATTTTGCGCAGCGGGCTCAAACTTGAAATCATGTGGATGTAGTCCAACGTCTGGATTACATAGCTATACATTGGACAATAGAGATCCCTAATTATCGAGTCGAAATTATACTCAATTATGGCTCTACTCATAACACACTTGATCTTCGCCAAAACACCAATACTAACAACATTAGGCTATTACAGTATTTGTCATTTGAACTTCATTAAATTACAATGTTTATATATGCTGTTTGCCTCAAATGTAATAATAAACATTATTTATTGGAATTTATCAGTATTTATATTTAATTTTATTGCTTTCTTATTGTTCATTCACCAGACATGATTT
>NC_043009.1:58943895-58950181 GCF_006345805.1 Octopus sinensis
AGGCTCCGGCAGGGGTCGTGCTGAACCTTGCTGTACACTTTTACCACAACTTTCTCTCACTTTTTCTTCCTGTTTCTATTTCAAATATCCAGCCTTGTCACACTCTGAGTCACGCTGAAATTCCCCGAGAACTATGGACCTGTGGAGTATTCAGCCACTGACACGTTAATTTCTCGAGCAGGAAGAGTGCCACGACGATGTTTAAACTTATGATTATTAACTTCTAGCCATGACCATCACATCGTTCTATATATCAGCAACTTTCTCCAATATATAATTTCTTTGTAGGATTTTGGTTTCAGGAGAGACTGGCTGTTATTTCCAGCTGTTTTAGCGATCAAGTACCTACTGGCTGATGAGGTAAAGTCGTTCTTATATTGTTCCTGTTGTTGTTCCCATCTTCAGCAAACTTATGAGCAACGGTGTCCAGTTATAATTAGACAACATGTAGGAGAAAAGGATATAGGCTCACTCCTAACTATAGGCGTAGGCTATGTGGCTGTGTGGCAAGAAGCTTGCTTCCCAAAGATATGGTGGGAAGCCACTGCATGGCACCTTGAACAAGTGTCTACTACTATAGCCTCGGGTCAACGAATGCCTTCTGATACAGTTCTATATTTAAGAGATGGGAAGTATGTACATTATTTACATTATTTACATTTGATGAAGGCTGGACGGACATCAGCCGAAACATTGTGTTGGCAACAAACAAGATGAGGAAAAATATCCGTCAGTTGTAAATAATGTAAGTAATGTAATGCCCTGTGAGTTGATTTCGTAGACGGAAACTGAAAGAAGCCCGACGTATATATATATATAGATAGATAGATAGATATATAGTGTGTGTGTGTGTGTTTGTATGTGTGAGTGCGTGTGTTTTTTTTGTGTCTGTGTGTGTTCCCACATCACTGCTTGTCAACCCTGTTGGTGTGTTTACGTCTCCGTAACCTAGCGGTTCGGCAAAAATACTGATAGAATAAGTACTAAGCTTTAAAAATATGCACCGAAGTCGATTTCTCTATTAGAACCCTTCAAGGTGGTGCTCCAGCACGGCCGCAGTCAAATGACTGTAACAAGTAAATGAAAAAACAAAAAGAATATATGTTTTTCTATTTCTGGTTTAGGGGATATTTAGCTAAAATTTCTAGCAGGGTGTGTGACCAAGTGTGAGGTCCCATCTTCTTGGTAGCGTTATGCGTAGCTCCTTCTTAAGTGAACCTGATTCTATCAGAAACCTTTCTAGCTTTTCTTTTATGGATTGTTAGACACACATGTGAGTCAAGAAGTGTAAACGTTTCGTAAAGATGATGGATAGGGAATAAACCGGAGTAAAAGGGAGCATCTACGTCAGTGGTTCCCAATCTTTTTCGGGTTGCCGCCCCCGTGACATCCAGGCCATTTCCTAGCGCCCCCAGTCCAACTAACCATCACAATCATTGACCTCTCCCTTCTGCAAATTCAAAGCAACTGTATTTCACAGATAAAACATAACCGAATGGACTCGTTATTTTTCTTGTTTTTACATGAACCACTCCCCATTGTCACCCCACTTTACTTCAACACCCCCTTAGTGGAGGCACATGGCCTAGTGGTTAGAGCAGCGGACTCGCGGTCGAGGGATTGCAGGTTCGAATCTCAGACCGGGCGATGTGTGTGTTTATGAGCGAAAACACCTAAACTCCACGTGGCTCCGGCAGAAGGTAATGGCGAACTTACTGCTGACTCATTCGCCACAACTTTCGCTCACTCTTTCCTCCTGCATCTTGCAGCTCTCCTGCGACGGACCGGCGTCCCGTCCAGGTGGGGAACCTATATGCCAAGGAAACCGGGAAACCGGGCACTTATGAGCCAGGTATGACTCGAGAAGGAACAAACAAAAACACCCCCCTTGGAACTTTCCATCGACCCCAGTGGTGGTGGTGGGGGGGGGGCAATATCGCCCTCTTTGAGAACCACTGATCTACGAGATCATCATACCAGCTGGAAGTAGTAACCAATTTTACTTTCTAGTCATACTAAACGTCTTAAACAAATACGAGATTACATTGCTACGGTTACATTGCTTTTGTAGAAAGACTGCATATGCAGGGCTGATGAGAAGTTTAACAACGACAACAAGAGCGTCAGGCAAAACACCAACGACAACACCACCACCAGCAACAACAACAACGACAACATCAACAACAACAACAGTAGCTGCAATAAATTAATAATTTCAATTTTCACATATTGTACTATTTGTGTGAATGCAATAAAGTATTTGCATTGTTTATTTTTCTCAAACCGTTTTATTATCCTGTTTTAAATTTATTTTGCATTGTCACGGAACAGCCACCTTTTCAATAATGAGACTGACACGCTGCCTACTGCGCTATCGACATTAACGGGGGAGCCACCACGTGGGCATTTAGATCCGCTAGAAATAGCAACGAGATCTCACTTGAATACGCACTATATACGCACTATCCCTCTTTTTAACAGAAAACATTGAGTAATTGATAGGTTCCTTGATACACAGTATTGAAAAACAGTTATACACATAGGCGCAGGAGCCGTATAGGCGTAGTAATGGTTTTGTGGTAAGTAGCTTGCTTACCAACCACATGGTCCTGGGTTCAGTCCCACTGCGTGGCACCTTGGGTAAGTGTCTTTTACCAGAGTGGATTTAGTAGACGGAAACTGAAAGAAGCCCGTCGTATATATATATATATATATATATTAATCCAAACAGAAAACACAAACACGCGAGGACGTGGAACAAGTTAGTGCATAGGACGCGCAGGAAAGGAAGAATATATATATATATATATATATATATATCTATAGATATATATATATATATATAATATATATATATATATATATATTATATATATATATATATATATATATAATATATATATATATATATATATACTTATCGGTGCGAGAAATGAGACCGATGGAAGAAGTACAAGGCTTACAAAGAATAAGTCATGGGGCCAATTTCTTCGACTAAAGGCGGTGCTCCAACATCGCCGAAGTCAAAATGACTGAAACAAATAAAAGAATAAAACAATACAAAGAGAGAGAGAGAGAGAGAGAGAGAGAGAGAGAGATGTCGTGGTTAGAATGCCTTTCTCATCATAAATCTTGATCCCTAATAGCAACCGATCTTAGCGAATTTTTTTTTTTACCGGATGTTGTCGTTATTATTCTTTGCTATTTAACCCCACGCTACTCCTGATCCACCTGACCTATATTCAAAGATGTTACAGCCTGCCTTGACCTTTCGACGCCATAGCTTTTCCCTTCTTTCCCCTTCAAACATATTGATTACATCGCTCAGTGTGTCCTTCATTATTTTGTAACGAGTAACGAGTAGAGTGTAAATGCAAAGAGATTCAACTGATATTTTTTAAGCCGACAAAGTGACAACATACATTTATCTTCGATGCATCGGTTAGAATAATTTAATTCTAGGTGTGTTCTTGATAAAAGTGATTTACACGTAATAATTCACTAGTTAACATAATTACCGCCATCTTGTCAATTAGTGTGAAATCTTCCTAAAATGAAAGGACAACTCTACCAAAACATCTAGGCATGAATATGGATGTTTACTGCTGCCGCTTCTGTAGCTACTGTTACTCCTGCTCCTGATGCGGCTACTGCCGCTGTTGTAGCTGATGTTTAATATGATGACTGTGTTGTTTGTTGGCTGGTTAAATCTGATCTGAAAGTTTCATTATCAAAGAAGTCCCATCTTTCATACTACGCTTCTTTATTTCTTCCTTTGCATGTTCAGAACAGAATTATCTATTGTAATTAATTTAAAAAGAAAAAGAAGAAAAAAAGAAAAATATTTAAAGACTTTGTGACTGTCGTTTTCAAATAATCGGCTGTGGAATTACACTGGTTTGCAGCAGAAAGCATCTAGGTTCGCGGCAAATATCTAAAAATATAGTTCAATGCTTTAGAAAATTCAC
This sequence comes from Octopus sinensis, assembly GCF_006345805.1. Lineage (NCBI taxonomy): Eukaryota > Metazoa > Mollusca > Cephalopoda > Octopoda > Octopodidae > Octopus > Octopus sinensis. The sequence continues at coordinate 58,947,864 of NC_043009.1, forward strand.
TGCAAATCTCCAACGTGTTCTTCACTTCTATCTTCATATATGACGAGCAAAACGGTGCTGAGTTGTCAAACATTTAAACCAAATTTAAACCGAAACAATTTATCCGCCCGTCCCATAGGCCTCTCCTTTGAGAAACACTGATTTAACCCAAATTTGAGACACCGTGCAGTTTTCCCTTGTACGCAGAGTATCGATCGCAACAGCTGATGTACTTACGCGTACAAATGCATGTTCCCACGGCTTTATCAATCGCATTCTCACCTGGAATCGATTTTTGCACGCCTTGATACCGTCGGTATCTACATATCAAATTTGAGCGCGCAATCGGATGGAGGATGCCCGAGCTCCTGAAAGACACACACACAGACAGACAGAACGGATTTTATATAATAGATCATGATGTTTGGTAATGACCAAATAAGGACAATCCCGAATACAGCGGCCGAAATGGATTTTCGCAAAAGGATCTCTGGAGTAAGGTTACCCGAGAGGGTCCATTGCTCGGAAATCAGGATGTCTCTCCAAGTCGAGCCGCTGCTTCAACGTATATGGAGGTCACAACACCAGTACTACGGACATGAGATTAGAATGTCGCAGGAAAGACTCACAAGACACATTCTTGAAGCCGAGAGAACTGGCAGAACCTGGAAGTAATTAAGAACAAGTTGGGTGGATAATAGCCATCATCTCAACTTGACGTGCTTGGGAATCCCGCTGAAAAGTGTGATGACGATTACATCCTATTGGGGGAGGTGCTTGAAGATTTTTCACTCCACAGCTCTCCCAGGAATAGATGGGTGGGTGAATGAATGGGTGGATGGATGGATGGGTTGCTGTAATGTTGGTGATGGTGTTGGTGTTGTTAGTGTTTGATGGTAAAGCCTGTGCGGGATGGGTAATAGTTGCAGAAACCGGTACTAACCATTACAAAATGTATTTCATGATAAAATTACTTTACCATTTTCTACCTTGCCTTAATTTCCTTATACATATCAATTCGTGTGTCACTTTCAACATTACATATATATATATGTGTGTGTGTGTGTGTGTGTGTGTGTGTGTATACGTGTATGCATGTGCAAGTGTGTTTATATATTTACGTATGTTTATTTGTGATCAGCGGGCATTAAAAATGGCGAGGAGGGGAAAGAGAAAGAGAGAGGGAGACCCAAAGGCTTCAAACTGACCCCAATCTCTAAGGGGAGTCCTGGTAAGTGAAGAACAGCAAGTGAAAGCATGATTTACATATCGGTTAGATACATAAACTTTTACTGTCCACATCATTATCAACATCAACAGCTGTTCACTACTAACTACTACTACTACTACTACTACTACTACTACTACTACTACATCTAATAATAATAATAATAATAATAATAATAATACCACTACTACTACTACTACTACCACTACCACTACCACTACAACTACTACTTCTACCACCACCATCACCACCACCACCACTACTAGTAGTACTACTAGTAAAACCAGTACCTACACCAACACCACACCATTACTACTACTACTAAAACCACCACCTACTACTACAACTGACACCACCACCATCACTACCAGCAGTACAACCACCATCACCACTACTACTACTACTACTACTCCATATATGACTACGTCTATCGTGGTTAAACCACAAGGATGCCCCACGGATTAAAAATCAACAAAACAGGCCAATGAAGGAACATCTACACATTTGTTTCAGGTGCTAGAATTAGCAGCGAAATATCTCTGGAATACCAAATGAGTGATTTTGTTGCTGTAAATGATGTGAAGTGAGGGCGCGTGGCTTAGTGGTTAGGGCATTCGGCTCATGATCGTAAGGTTGTGAGTTCGATTCCCGGCGACGCGTTGTGTCCTTGAGCAAGACACTTTATTTCACGTTGCTCCAGTCCACTCAGCTGGCAAAAATGAGTTGTACTTGTATTTCAAAGGGTCAGCCTTGTCACTCTCTGTGTCACGCTGATTATCCCCGAGAACTACGTTAAGGGTACACGTGTCTGTGGAATGCTCAGCCATTTGCACGTTAATTTCACGAGCAAGCTGTTCCGTTGATCGTATCAGCTGGGACCCTCGTCGTCGTAACCGGCGGAGTCTTAGAAATGATGTGAATTAATATAAACGACGAGATGGCCATGGTTGGCACCTGTCGAATGTACGTCTGCCGCTTGATTATGAGACCACGACTGTAAATCAACAATATCTCTCGCCGTTCATTGTACCATCCATCTATATGAATGCAATTGCTAATAGTATCGCAGATAAGGGAAAGAGGGAGAGAGAGAGAGAGAGAGAGGGACGGA
>NC_043009.1:58950281-58985281 GCF_006345805.1 Octopus sinensis
AAGAGTGTAGCGATGAAGAGAAGAGTGGAAGAGAATGAGGAATGTAAAACCAGTTAGGGAGAGGAGAGAGAAGAAAGTCGGAAAATGGTACTTGTCCATTATGCAGGGGAGTGATGAAGAGAGATGTGCGAAATAATAGATGAAATCGAGAAAGATTGTTTGGTGATAAAGAGAAAGAGAGCGCGAGATGAGAGAGGAGAGAGTAAGAAAAGTGAGTAAGGGGAAATGGCGAGAAATTGAAGAAATGTGTTTGTTGTGAATCAACCGAGCAGAAACAGAGATAGCAGAGTCAATGGGCTATCAAATAATCAGTTGAAGTGATCGATAGTTCAAATATGTCCACTAGCACAGTATTGTGCATGTGGTTCAGGACATTTAACTCTCATACGATTGCACGTATCATAGAGTTATGTAGTCTTATAGATGTGAAAGTTGGAACGGTTTTATTGTAAGGAGTCGGAAGGAGACGTGTGGGACTGACGAGTGTTTTGATTTGTCTGGAAGAAGGCGAATATTGGAGTGAACGAGATTATCAATATATATTCTGTCGAGCAGGGACTTTCTCAGGGTCAAACCAGATCAACCTCGGTAATCAGAATTCTATAGGGTCAACGTAAAGTCATTGAGCTTCTAGGAAGTAAAAAGAAATCTTCCTGAAGTACAATCTTAACGTATTAGAAACGGAAGGACAAACGGGTGGCGACTTGGAGGCTTAAGTTCATAGGTCTGCTTGATCAGGGCAAAGATAATAATGAATTTTAAAAATTTGATGTTTGAGAGACACAAGGTAAGTCTTTTCGTCGAGAGGGGTTTATCGATAATTCCAATCTTAGTACTTGACAATGGTTTCAAAATTTGACACAAAGATAAAAAGTTTGGGACAAAGGTCAAGTCAATTACATCGATCTCAGTACTCGACTGGTGTTTATTTCATTGACCCTGAAAAGATAAACGGCAAAGCCGACCTCGGCGGAATTTGAAATCAGAACGTAACGGCAGACGAAATACCGCTAAGCATTTAGCCCGGCGTACTAACGTTTCTGCCAGCTCGCCGCCTTACACAGGTGTAATATTGATATATTCGATCAGGTTCTGGGTGAAAGAATCAGTAAATATATATATATGTGTGTGTGCGTGTGTGTGTGCGACAGAGAGAGAGAGAGAGAGAGAGAGAGAGAGAGCAGTGTGAGTAAGTGAGTGAGACAGAGAGCGAGACACAGCCAGAGACGAAGAGAGGCAAGAAGCTCGTAGTGCCAACACGCGAAAAGCCAAGTAGGAACAGAATCTTGGGTAGAGGAGGAAAGTAAGGTGTGAACGAGTGATACAAAAACTATGAATGGTAAGAGAAACCAAGGAGTGAGAAATTTTTCTACATGACTTACAGGTGCAATCTAACTGCTGTGATTCCATGCAGTTTCCGTCAGCCAAATTTCACATTCAAAGCTCATACACAATGCAAACTGCACCGGGTTCCCCCAACGGTTACTCTAACGCATGAATGCACAAATGTGCTTAAACGTATAGTGAAACAGCTTTGCAGATACATAATCATATCTACCGACACATGCGCGTATATATATATATATATACATAGATGGATTAAGGGAAAATGAAAATCAATGTTAAAGAAACAATCAAACGGTTCCGAGGTAATTATGTAATTATATATGAGTATGTATGTATGTGTATATGTATGTATGTATATATCTGTGTATGTATGTATGTATGTATGTATGTATGTATGTATGTATATATCTGTGTATGTATGTATATATGTATGCATGTATGTATGTATATATGTATGTGTGCATGTATACGTATATATATATATATATATGTATGCATGCATGTATCGATGCATGCATGTATGTATGCATGTATGTATGTATGTATGTATGTATGTATGTATGTATGTATATATGTATGTATGCATGTATGTATGTATGTATGTGCGTGTGTACGTATGTATAGGAATATATAAGATCAATGTTATGTTAATCTGACTTATCTAAGAACTTTTTATGAAATTAATAATTTAAAATTTAAGAAACTCTTTTTACAAATACATACATATATAAAGATATTTAGGCATAATAGATACACACACATACACACACACAGGTTCATACCTGTATCTACATTTGTGTGTGAATGTGCACACGTGTGTACATTAAAGTATGTATATTATATAAAGAAGAATACACACATATTTGGGATTATCTTCTTTATAAACTTAAAGATTATTCTTGGCAAAAAAATCTCAGGGCAAAATCTATATACATACTTGCGTACACACGCAAGGCATATTAATACTAGCTGAATAACCCGGCGTTGCCCGGTTTACTGCTGTTCTTATTCAGATTAGTAAACAATAGATATAAATATATATTGTCTTAGTTGAGTGGCTGTGTGGTAAGTACCTTGCTTACCAACCACATGGTTCCGGGTTCAGTCCCACTGCGTGGCACCTTGGTAGACTGCAACTGAAAGAAGCCCAATGTTCGTTTCCATTTTTTTCTTTTTATGTTTTCGTTTCTCATTGTGGTCAACTTTTTTTGATCTCCTGTACCCATATATATGCATGTATATATACATATAGATGTAGGTATGTACATATATGTATGTATCTATGCATATATTTATATATTATTTATATTATTGTATATGTATATATATATATATATATATATATATATGTGTGTGTGTGTGTGTGTGTGTGTGTGTGTGTGTGTGTGTGTGTGTGTGTGTTTGTGTTTGTGTGTCTGTGTTTGTCCCCTAAACATCGCTTGACAACAGATGCTGGTGTATTACGTCCCCGTAACTTAGCGGTCCGGCAAAAGAACCTATAGAATATGTACTAGGCTTACAAAGAATATGTCCTGGGGTCGAGTTGCTCGAATAAACGCGGTGCTCCAGCATGGCCGCAGTCAAATCACTGAAAGAATTAAAAGAGTAAAAGAGTATATTTATATTTTATTTTAAATATCCAAATTGTTATGATAATAGAATTTCGAACTGGAAATCTGTCAATGTTGAAGCACCTCAGGGTAAACAATATTCATTGTTTCATTTTTGTTGGTGTTGAAATGAATAAATTGTTGCTGTGTCCAACTCACGAGGAAGCAACATAGTGTTGGGCGTGGGAGAAGAATGTAGCAGAGAGATCAAGTGCAACCACCTTGAGATATGCTAATTGAGATTTGTTAATCGAAATAACAAAACTTAGTTCGACTGGAAACTGAAGTGTCTTAAATTCAAATTGAACATCTGTAGGTATGAGAGGAATTTTTGAAATAAAGACGTTTTCTCCTTTGTAACTACGTGTTATGATTGTTGCCTATAGTACATGGGAAACTACCACCTGTGTCATCTCTTGTGAAAGGTAAGAGAGTCCAGTTTGCTGGACATTGTTGTAGAGCTGAAAACGAGGTAATTTCTACTCTTCTCCTCTGGAAGCCATCTACTCGCGATACCAGAGGGCGGACACTCTCCTACCCAGATGTAATCTCCAGGGATACAGGCATCCAGCAACAGGACCTCCGTAATGCCATGATGGACCGTGAAGTCTGGGGTAGCATGGTAAATTCCGTTGCCTCGACCACGGTCGAACAATGATGATAATGATAGTACATGGGGATTCATGGAAGGAACAGTTAAGCGAGTTCAATTACACAGGGGAGATGGGTCAAGGTTCCTATGCAACATAATCGGAACACTCAGTTTTAGTGTCAAGTTATGCGGTAGCATCTCAGTGGGTCAAAACTTGTTCAGAAATTTAACAGGGTATTGAATAACCTGATCTTGATCGACTGCTGTTAATTGATCGAAAAGTCATTTCTGAAGAAGTCCATAATTGAGTTTATTAACCGTTTCATTAGTTGGAGCTAGTTATATCTCTTTCACATAACCAGTTTACATCTGTGTAATTGACAGATAAATTAGGAAATCCTTGATCCATACGATCCCTAAGAGAAAGTATCATTCGACTGCATGTAATTTCATGTAGCTAAAGTCTTAAGTTGAATGTTAATATCCAATTAGAAATCATAAGAAGCTCATATGATCACCTTATAGAAATACTCTGATGTTGTTTGTAAGATGAAGTTTTTTCACATGTCTCCAAAGCATACTTTCTGTAGCATACTTATGCTATAAAAAAAATTTAGGGAACATGTCCTCACCAAGGACAATTAGCCTGAGGACAACAGATGATTTAAAACTTCTTGATATATTGGAAAGGGGGTAATTAACGAAGGGGGTAGTTGTCGTCAGGGGGAATTATCCTATCGGGGGTAATTGTGCTGATGCAGTTTACGGAAGACCAGTACGCTTGAGGGAGTAGTTGCCACTGTAGTAGTCATAAATTGGAAGAGAAGTTGGGGTGTGTTTGTGAGTGATTCTGAAGCTGGTCGTCTCTAGAGGGGTGGACACTAGAATGTTTTCCTAAAATTTGTTGAGATACAGTTTAAGAATGGTCCAAATCGGTTATTTGTAGTTTGAGTGACCGAAAGGTTTGCTTTACGTTAAATAGCCCGAGGCAAACTCCACGGTTCAGATTGTACCTTTGCAGGATTTACAGGTCTGGGTGGGTATGAGTCACTTTTCTTGTGGTAATGTGTGATCTATCCCAAATGTATAAACTGTAGTCTTAAACTAAACTGCCGCGGTGCAGCTATGAGTTAACTACTCAGCTGACATGAGGATGAGGTTTTGGCTTTTGTGTTCGATTGGAAAGGGCATGGCAGAGGAAGGGGATTCAGCTACCTGCCTAGTTGTTTTTGATGACCTAAAAAGGATAAGGATAGGGTACATAGATCTTGGCTGAGATTTGGCCAATCATATATGTGAAAATATAAAGATGGAGCAGTGTAGAAAATTGCGTAATATGTGAGTGTGTGAGAATACAGTCACCATAAAGCAGAAGTTGGACGACCAGATAAGAACAGTGATAGTGATGGTTTTAGAGATCTTGTGTTAGGTTGCGAGAAAGAGATGAAAGATGCTTCGATTGACCATATGCCAATGAAGAATGCCCCTAAGGAGATAAAACTAGTTAATAGCCTGAAAGATTTGATTACTGAATTGGCAGCATAAATATTAGAAGAGATTAAAAGCTAAGATGGGTTAAGTCACCAAAAACAATGATTTATGGGGCGGGTGAAGTCAGGAGGAAAATGTTCTTGAAGTATTACTGATGTGAGGCGGAAGATATATTGCCGAAGAAAGTTTGGTAGCCAGCGCAGTACAAAGAGCGGTAGCGGGAGATGGTGTGTCTGAGACTGAGTGGAAAGGCGGCTTTGAATTAGATCAACTGGGAGTTTTTATATTTGATACCTGAGTGAGAAAGATGTGTGACAACGAAATGAAAACAATGTATACATAGACACCATACCTTAGAGGGAAATTTGAGTTAAACGTGTTGGATGGAGAGTAGAGATGGGATGAGTTGAGGAATGACAGATATTCGTCTTGATGATGAACGGGTTTTTGGTTTGTGTGATAATTCGGGTGAGTTATAGATTTAGAATGCATTGGAGTTACTCTTCGATCAAACTCTCATTGATATTCTTTTAACTTCCACTTAGAAAAAAAGGTGAGGGTGGAGAGGAAAGTACATTTCTGAAAAGATGTGAGACGGCGGAAAAATGGTTAGAGTGATTGACCCTACTCTAAGTATGAGTCTGTAAACTGGAGAGCAGGATAGGGGCCTAGTACCTTTGGTGTCCAGAGTAATCATGGATTTATGAGATACTTTGATTGTCTTTATTGGGAGTTTCGCCTGTATTAGGAGGTCTCTAACATTCATATTATAACATATTTTGTATCCTATGTATACATTTACCGCATTTCACTCGCTTTTCCATTTTTTCTCCTGTATGTAAATTGTTAACTGTCCCTCAGACATAGAGATCTCCTATCAAGATAAACAGCGCATGATCTTGCGGATGGGGCTCAGTTTGAAATTTAACATCAAGTAGCCCGTCCTGCTCGAAGGTTCCGTGGATATGGGACCACCAGCAACATGCATCACATGCAGAGTACCCAAGGTACATACATCACAACAATATGTGCACGGCATGGTGAACTCATATCAAGATAAACAGCGCATGACCTTGCAGGTAGGACCCAGTTAGAATTTTCTTCCGGTCAAGTAGCCCATCAGCTTTAAAGGTCCCTGAATAAGTATTATTTAAGGATGTTAAACGAACCACCCATGTTTCAAGAAGGTGAATTATCCAAACCTCCAAGAATTCCTTTCAACACACGGCTATGATGCCGCCCCACTACTTCTGCTTGGTGACCAGAGATGCACATATCGTCAGCCACTAAGAGACATGCTCAACTGGTTACGGTCAAACAACTGACAAGCAAATCTGTGGTATTGAGCAGAATATTTGCTGTAGCCCATCTTTTATACCAAGACAAAACAATGCACATGATAACACTTCCAATCAGTTAAGATCAGAAGTCACGAGAGCCATTGCCTGGTACTGTATCAGGGCATTTATTATCAATTATTATTATTATTATTATTATTATTATTATTATTATCAATTATTATTATTATTATTATTATTATTATTATTATTATTATTATTATTGTTAATATGTCGGCATCAAAGAGAGCATAGTTGCTACTGATTCTTCCTGAAGTCACGACAATTGCGTTTCCGGCGGTTGGTTCGAATGCTCATAACAGAGCAGACACTGCAAAAGGTAACCACTTGGGGGAGGAAGTCACTGCAAAAATGGGAAGGTGTGATGTGTTTAAATCAACTTCTCAAAAGAAGGAATCCTCTCCACCATCCATAAAGAAAAAAGAATAGATATATCAAAAATAACTGTATATCAAATTCTCCTCTCTCTCCCACTACGAGCTCTCAACTCTCTGTCTCTCAAAATTTATGCCTCTCTCTCTCTCTCTCTCTCTCTCTTCCCTCCCTCTTTTTATCCTATCTGTATTTCTCTTTCTTTCTCCTTGCCTCTATTACGACTAAATTTTATATCACTTTCTTGTCCGCTTCTCCCAGTTTCTCCCTAGTTTTGCGACCTCTATATTACTATCGTTGAATTTCCTTCCCTACTTCACTTTCCTTCTCTCTCTCTCACATATCTCTTTTTCACTTCTCTCTCCCTCACTTTCTCTCATATTCTTTCTTAGTTTCTCTCTCTCTCTCTTTCTCTCGTTTTTTTCTCTTACTCTTTCTGACTGTCTCTCCCCCTCACTTCCTCCCTCTCTCTCTCTCTCTCTCTCTCAGTCATCCTCTTTCAATACTTTCATCTCTCCATCCCTACGTATTCTACATACAGACATACACACTTCCTATCTTCAAAGATGAAAAAAAAAACAACCAAAAACAAACAAAAAAAAACATTAGCCATACCCCACCATGTCAGAAATCAATAACTATATATATTTGTTTATTACTGCTGCTACGGCTGCCATTTTTCTACAAAGACATGAAAACAACAGACAATCTGGTAACCATAGTAACTGTAGAATGTCACATGTTGTTTAGACTTAAAATTTAGCAAAGGAATATTTGCCACTCACTTTTGATCTCTCCCAGTATAAATCAATCGGTCATCACTTTGTTCTTTCTAGCTCCATATAACCACCTCTCATTCTCTCTTTCCCACTCTTTCCCACTCTCTCAGTATATACGCATACATGTGCACACAGTTGAAACAATGCATATACATACCAATATATATGACATATGATATATCTATATATATATATATATGCATGTATGTATGTTTGTATGATATACTGCACATGTGAAAATATGAGCATACGTATGAATGTATGTGTTAATATATATATATATATACATATATACATATATATATATACGAATGTATGTGTTTATCTATCTACCTACCTACCTACCTACCTACCTACCTATCTATCTATCTATCTATCTATCTATCTATCTATCTATATATATATACATATAAATATAAATATATATATATATATATATATATATATATATATATATTATATATATATATATTATATATATATTATCGTACGTATGATTAAATGAAAACATCATGTGTATGCATATATATGTATGTATATATATATATATATATATATATATATATATATATATATATATATATAATATATATATATATATATATATAGTAGCATATATCATACGGATTAATGTGCGTGAGGGTGGCATACATTTTTCGTTTACTATAATTGGTGGTATAAGTATTTGATGTATACAATACAAGCGCATCTATATGTATGCCTGCATACAAGTCTATCTGAATGCATATGTATATATATATATATATGCATATATGTATGCATGTATGAATTTATGCGCGTTTCTCTCTTTGTATGCAAGTATGGATGAATGTACGTATGCCATTTTGTATGTGTTTGAAAGAGCGGCCAAAGATCAAGATTTTGATATAGTGTAGAAATTCTTTGCCTGACTGGTCATCAGAGACCAATAATCGTTAAAGTGCTAATTAACGCCGCAAAATTACAATATTTCTCTCTTTTCCAATCCGAAAATACAAAAAGCTTTCCAGTTACCTGAACTCCATCAACCTCATCCTTCCATTAATGGTCAAGCTTATGTGTGAGTCATTTTCATCATTGCTTCTTAACGGTCAAAATGCCAACTATTTTCCAGCTCTAAAGAAAAGTGTATTCTTGCGACCAACCCTCTATTTCGCGACTAAGATTAATGTAAAAATAATTATATAGTTTTCATTTAGTAATTTACATGCCAAGCACACCAATTCACACGCCCATAAACACACGTGCATATACACGCGCATATACATACACACATGTACGCATGAAATTGTACACCTACGTACATACGTACATAATAGGTTTTAGAAAATCTTCATCAATTAATAGGTATTTCTGCTAGACTTTAACTCCTCTAGCAAGTTGTTGCTGATATAGTTTAGTTCAAGCGAACTTGTCCACCATCTGAGAAATCATTAGCATAGTGAGCCAATGACAGGACACAGGACGCTTTATGTGGTTTATCGATTCACTAGAAACAGCAGCCAAATCTCTCTCTGTTTCCGCCTGTCTGACTCTCTCTCTCTCCACACTAACGCACACACACACACACACACACACACACACACACACACACACACACACATATTAGATTACACACCACTGAGACCTCAGCTCTTGTTGGTCCTCATGTGCCGATTTCCTCCACAGAATCGGGATAACGGCAGCCTGTCTGTGGTTCATCGATTCACTAGAAACAGCAGCCGAATCGCTCTCTGTCTCCGCCTGTCTGGCTCTCTCTCTCTCTCTCTCTCTCTCCACACACATACACACACACACACAAACACACAGACACACACATACACACACACACAAATACACACATATTATATTACACACCACTGAGACCCCAGCTCTTCTTGATCCTCATGTCCCGATTTCCCCCATAGAATCGGGATAACGGCGGCCTGTCTGAGAAATGACCCCGCGTGAGGCAGTCCTCACTGCAGCCATTCTCCACGGCGACGCCATCGTGGTCATCACGGGCGGTGCTGAACACACCAGGCGTCCTGTGTAGTGTGACACATTGCTCCCTTCACGTTCTCCTGCTTCAACCTCACCTTTTTCTTCTTTTCTTGTTTATTTCTTTGTTGTTGTTTTTTTTTTGTTTCCTTGTAAGTAAATTGTGATTCAGTAAAGTTTATTTAGCAATTGAAATATATTTTAAAGTTAAATCTCACTATCAATGGTAACCAGCGGGCGACGTAACAAGCAAACGGATTTTATGCGCTGACTAATAGATAAAGGAATATTGTTTGGCTCGTTAGAAACAAGTACCAAATTTATCAAATCTAATTGTTATCACAAACTAGAAAAATTCTGTCAAAATAAAATCAAACCTAAAAAAAAATACTGGATGTTCAAAGTTGTCACCTATTCAGTTTGCGCAATCAGGATTGTACGATTGTCATGAAGATAAAGAATTACAAAAATGAATAAATACACATATAAATAAATATATCCATACATAATAATAATAATAATAATAATAATAATAATAATAATAATAATAATAATAATAATAATAATAATAATACAAACACATATAACATACAGAAAATTGCACTACTAGGCACTGCACACATCTTACGCAGAACACTTTCCATACAATAACCATCAGAGCATCACAATAAATCACAGCACATACCCAAGGCACACAGAGCTGCGCTCGGTACTGAAGTGAAAGCACGCTATAAAAATAAAACTACTGAATAATAATAATAATAATAATAATAATAATAATAATAATAAAAAAAGATGTGTTTATTAATTGACATGAGTATCCCTTGCGATCACAATAAAAAAGATGTGTTTCTTAATTGACATGAGTATCCCTTGCGATCACAATATAGCGGCGAAAGAATTTGACAAGATTAGTAAATATAAAGACCTGCTAATAGAAATTGAAAAAATGTGGCATCTCAAGGCGACTAATGTACCAGTGATTGTAAGATCTCTAGGAATGATAAAAAAAAGGTACTGAAAGCTATTTGAAAATGATTCCAGGCTTACCATCCCTACAGGAAGTGCAAAAAATCGTATTATCTGGAACGGCTCATGTACTGAGTAGAGCATTATCGCTGTGAAAGCAACATCCATCCATGAATTTATTTATTTATTAATTTTTAAATACTTATTTTATCTGTGAATTTGCGTGTGTAATCTGGGAATGCATACAATGAGCTTCTCTGCCCTAGGTGTATGGAAAACACTCGGCGAGATACGGAAGAAAATTTGAAGAAAGAAGGAAAAAACATAATAATAATAATTATTATTATTTTTATCATTATTATTATGCTCTTTAGAACTAACCGACAAACAATAATGGTGCACTAAAATTTCAACTTCAGCTTAATAGTTTTCTACCAAATATTGATATTTTTCCATTGTACGTATTCTGTTTGAGGCGATCTAGCAAAAATGTTAAGGCGGCGAGCTTGCAGAAAAGTTAGCACTCCGGGCTAAATGCTTAGCGATATTTCGTCTGTCTTTACGTTCTGAGTTCAACTTCCGCCGAGGTCGACGTTGTCTTTCATCCTTTCAGAGTCGTAAATTAAGTACCAGTTACGCACTGGATTCGATGTAATCGACTTAATCCCCTTGTCTGTCTTTGTTTGTCCCCTCTATGTGTAGCCACTTAATGGGCAATAAAGAAATAATAAATGTAATGTAAATGGATAGGTACTTGAATTTCGGGCAGGTGATTTATTTGCACCCTGATAAAATCCAGATCTGGCTAACCATATTTAATGATAGAGAACAATTAGAACCGGTTAATTCATGTTACTGCGAAACAAAATTCTTACCCCACAGCCACAGGCAAGTGGTCAAATTTGCATAAATGAAAATTTACCTCTCTTCTACGGTATTTCTATTCGAGAAAATATCGGAAACGTCTCCTATGAATTTTGGTTGTAAAACTGTGAAGCGGTCCTTAAGTTTCTCCCCCTTTCTATTTACTGCACATTGCAAGCATTAAAATTTTTGCTTACATTCATAGACTTTTCTCCCATCTGTTGTGTTGGATTCGATGTGGCGTGCAACGCATGCACATTGGTGAATGTTATAAATGTGATTAGTAAAATTTAGTTTATTCTCATCGTAATTGTCGTTTTTCATTGATTAAAAGTTTAATTAACATTAATGTAATATCTGTTATTTTCGTTTTTGTTTAATTTAATTCCATTTAATAGTCATTAATAGATTGGTTTAATAATCAAAAACTTAATGTCAATTTATTCTTTTTTAATGTAAATTTAAATTCGTTTAGCATTGTGAATTTTAGGCTGCAGTCTTTTTTTTATTTTTTGGTTTTATACTCATCGTTATTTAGTAACTATTTTTTATGTAATTCTTGGTTTACTATGGTACTCATTGTACTCCGTGTTTTAGTGATTCTATTTAATCTCAACTACATATTTGTGTTGTTGTTGTTGTCATCTATACATACAAAGCTGAAGTTTTCTCTGTGTGTGTGAGTGTGTATGGCAGGTTTGGTAGCCTTCAACTAACACTATCTCCTCCGAGACCCTGCGGCGCAAAATGACCAAAATTGAGAGTATGATAGAAGAAGGCTTGCTCTTCATTCCGTAGAAGAGACAATTCAAATCGGACCATGTTAAGACCAAAAATTATTTACATTAAAGAGGTGCTTTTTTTTCTATGAAAATCCTTATATTTGTTACGATTTTTTGACTGCCGCGTCGCCATTTTTCAGTGTATTTCAACCAGAAAAATATTCACTTAAAGAGAATAACAAGCTAAATAATGCAGAAGTTTTACTTTTCAAAATCTGCAATTGTAAAGGGTCGAAACAAACCCGAGCAACGCCGGGCTATACTGCTAGTGTGTAATAATTCTTAAACAGCGTTATACAATATTTTTGACGCTGTCGACAGCATTGGATTGAATGTCGAAGGTTAGACGTTATAAGATATTTTCAACAGAATAGCTGATGATGTGATGTCTATGTTTATTTAAGTAATATTTACTCTTACTGCGGTGATTACTCAACCGACCATACGCCTTCTTTTGTGGGTCCCCTTGTTTTGCTCGTTCCTTTGAGTAACGGTAAGATCTTCGGTATAATACACTCCGGTTATAGCTTTACTTTCGAGCAGGAATCCTCCAAAGTTTGATATAAGTCCATATCTAGTTTTAATTGTCTCGCTTTTATTTGAATTAAGTTTGTGGTTAAGGGAATATCAGAGTCATATATCAAGCTGAATCTTCATAAAAGCTTTAATCCATTATCTGTGTCAGATCGTTAGAATATCAATGATTACAAGTTTCGCTAGAAAAGGATTAATTAGCAAGGTTTGTCACAGAATATATATACAGGGTCTTAGAAAAAATTTGATATCATTTCGCAATCTAATAACTTAGCGAGTTCTTATTGAAGTGACTTCAAATTTTAACAGCATGGGTAGAAACAGGTCAAAACGTTATATGTATTGTTTGTTATGTTTATCTTATCAGGTATAGAAATTGCATTCACAGGAAGAGGAAAAGGCGTTTTGTGTGTTGGTGTATGCTCGAACACAGTTGAACAAGACTGTGTTGTGTGCATGATATAGTTCTCTAAAAAGTCACCAATAGCAATTCAGATTTGGACATGGCACAAAAAATTCAAAGAGGAAGGCTGTCTGTGGAAGGCTGTCTGTGGAAGGCAAAAAAATCTGGACGACCACTAACATTGGAAGAGACAGTTGAGCGGGTTCCTAAAAAACTCATGCGATGCTCCAAGAAGTCCATAAGAAGAACAAGTCTGGAACACCTGATTCCTCCAGCGACAGTTTGGCGCATCCTGAGGAAACGCTTGCTAATGAAACCCTACAAACTGCAGCTCGGTCAGGCCATAGCGGCAGATGCCAAGCGAAAGCGCAAAAATGGGGGAATTTGAAGGGCTTGGTCTATGTCCCCAATCTTCCTGCAAACCTACAGGAACTCAAGCATAACCTCACTACCACACTGGAGAATATTATCCAAGACATGCTGCAACGGGTTTGGGAGGAGCTGGACTAAAGACTTGACGTATGCCGTGTCTCGGGTGGTGCGTATATTGAACATTGCGAAATCATTCATGGAATCCACATACCTTTGAATTTCTCATTGGAGGAATAAATCTTATGTTGCTCAACATTAAATCTTTTTAGTTTCATTTGCTTTCACAATTTAGTTTCTGTGATATTTACATCTCAAATACTATCAAAATTTTTGAAACTCCCTGTATATATATTACATTATGTGCTTACTGTCTTACATTAAAGCCACACGCTGGAAAAGGAATGGCGACTTGATAAAATCTTATATTTATTTGATATATATATATATGTGTGTGTGTATCAATATATATATATATGTATCAATATATATATATATATATATATTATATATATATATATATATATATATATATATGTATATCTGTATGTATATATATATATATTTATGTATATATATATATGTGTGTGTGTGTGTGCGTGTGTGTGTGTGTGTATGTTTGTGTGTCTGTTTTTGTCCCCCAACATTGCTTGACAAGTGATGCAGGTGTGTTTACATCCCTGTAACTTAGCGGTTCGGTAAAAAGACCGATAGAATAATTACTAGGCTTACAAAGAATAAGTCCTGGGGTCGATTTGCTCGACTAACTGTAAATTTGATGTATATATCTATGTGAGTGTGTGTGTGTATGTGTATATACCCAACAGAGTACATTCCCACTCGTGTGAGCGACAATTATGACTTCGAAAGAGCTCAGCTACAAAGTATAATTTACTCAGAGCAACAAAATTAGCCTCAAACCAAGAAATGAGCCGGAAAGAATCTCTGCCATACACACATTAAATAGTACTTTTGTGCATCACTGTCTCACAATTTCATCTTCGACAAGTAATTGTGACTGTGTCCATTCACGTCAAGCGATGGTGAAAATTCATTATTAGCTGTAACTAGTGACCAAATGGAAATCCATCAAATTAATAAGTTCTACAACTTTGAATCCAAACTCGTTAATCTGATAATGAAGCTACGATGAAGCGATTACGCCAACGCTTTCCAATATATATCGAACACCGCATGAAATATTTCAGTAATATGGATGAAATAAATACCATACGTCCTTGAGTATATTCCGCCCTTGACTATAATACGCAGGGGATTTTTAGGGGGACTGTAACTCTGAAAAACTTAAACCTTGTGTATAATACGTACTCCTTCTCTAGCTTTAGTCAAGGAGGTCTGCATAACGTCCTTGGTGTGTAAAAATGTATACGGTAACGTCCTTTATTATTATTGTATATATAACATAATGCAAACGTGTAGCTTTTTTGTGCATTTTGTTTGCAGAAAACAAAGAAATAACAGTAATAACGTTTAATAAATGTTGCTTACTGCAAGTTATGGATGATTCTTTTATGACTTCATTGCTTTCAGGCGTAGCAAATAGAAACTCGGTCATTGCTTAGAAAATATCATTCAATTTTAACCTCGTATATAGAATGCGCTAGGTATTTGGACGTTTAAATTTTGGGAAAAAAGTACGGATTTTACTCGGAGATTTACGGTACCACAAACATGCTATGATCTTGCCAAAAGCATGGCCAGAACTATTTAAAAACGCAGCCCCACTGTAAAAAAATATGTTAAACACGGGGGCGAAGGAGTTAATTTCACAACTGAGAAGGGAAGACCGTACAGAATATCCCCATCATTCACATATAGTCCATTACTGTTAAAAATCCCACGGCCAGCTTTATCTTTATGATGTTAAGTACATTCAAAAGGTAATGGAAATAAGACAGGAAGCGCATTTCAATGCTAAGAGCCTGAGGGTTAGAAGCTTAAGGAATCGTGATCAATGCAACTGTATTGTCATCGTCATCCTGTAGTTTGATTTGAAGCATTCAAAGCAAGGTACAATGCAGATCCATCTAATTCACTTTTATGAATTTTAATCCTTCCGTATCTGATCTATGCTCTTCAAATGATAGATTTCAGCGAAAAGTCATCGGAGTTGCCGCTCAAGATACCAGGATTATAATGAATGCTACGATGGTTCTGATAACTCCCTTTGACTCATTTTGAGTAAAAATGCGGGAAACCAGATATTCACCGGGGAAAGATCTGAGATTATTTTCCCTGTATAATCTCCGATTACACACTATCCTCATAACTCCGGATTTTGGAGGCATGATGGATTAACAATCGAAACAACATTGAATAACCACAAAGAAAATCGACTTAGAAAGGATTTATTTAATACAATAGAAATGTTTAAAGATTTTGGATGAAAAACAAACACTAATTCTGCCGGCAACTGAACGAGAACTGAGTTACGTCTATAAACTCCCCACCCACCTACTAAGTTTCATTAGGAGACGTGAGACCGGTATATGTAATTTTTTTATCGTTCCTTGTTCAGTGAAAGCTTCAGTATGGATGCTTTGTATCAAAAGTATTGCTAGCTACGAGCAGTTCCAATGGGAAACAAATTCTTATGGATAACTTCAATGGATCATACAAAAGAATACAACAAAGAGAAAAGTATTCTATTTCATCCACTGTACATACCTCTCCAGTTCTTGTAGTGATGATGGTGGAGGGTATCGATTCCTTGCTTTTCTAAAATGTACCATGAATGTTCAATAGCATTGAGATCTGGGGACTGTGGTGGCCAGATAAGATGTTCACCTTCACTAGAATTTTCCTCGTGCCATTCAGTAAATTTAGCTGTGTAAATTGGTGCATTATCATCCTGAACAATTGCATTTCCCTCCAGAAACAGTTCCACAACCATAGGATGAATGTCATCAGATAAAATGCTTAAATAGTCTTCACTATTAATTCTGTACATACATAAGACTATTAATTTTTAAGAGCTACGACAAGCTCTTAAATTCACACAATATGAAGGTCAGTTATATCTGTGTAAACATCACTTACAGATAATTAAAAACAAATCTACAGCCCGATATAACTCCGCATAAAACCACTCCGTCACCCAATTTGAATCAAAATCAATCTACATGTCCTATCAAAGAGCAGTATCTCTCTAACGACTTCGTAGATCCAGCACCCAGAAGAACCCCCAAGGCATTGAAAGGTGTAATCCAGGTCTTCCTGAAAACAGGCTCCTGAGTAGTATCCTACAACTCATTTCCAGATCAAAGAGAACCTTGCTAATCTCATTGCTGTCACATTTTGTTTGTAAAACACAGAAACTAGCCACTGGCACTGCTCCAAAGAATACGGTATGCTGTTCACAGGGCCAAACTATACTTTAAACATTCTCAGAAAAGCAGGCTTTGCCTAACTGAAAGATTTCAACCATGAGGAATCTACAGGAATACATAACTGGGTATTAGAATGAATTTATATTTGCTGCCACCAGATATTTCTCCAGGAAACTTCCCAGCCGCTTGAAGGCCACACTAAATACAAAATGGATTATATTAAATTCAGGAGAATAATTACTTACCGCGACCGTAGAGTTGGGTTAGCGTTCCCACATTTACACGACGAATGCTAACACAAGCTATGTAGATCTGCTAAAGTCTCGATAATGCAGCCAGTCTTTTTATCTAATGAAGATCGACCATATATACCTATTATTATTTTTCTATCTTGTCTAAAAAAACAAAAAAAAACAAGCAAAAAAATACATCACAAGCTTTAAATTCGTTTGCGTGGGTGAAACATGGTGTAGTGGAGATGGATTGAAATCATTAATGCTTTCCAAACATTATTCATACAGACAAGCAGACACACACATACACACACACACACATACACATTTACACACATACATACACATAGACACACACATAGACACATACACACACAAACACACAAACAGAAACACATATATGTTCATATGTATGAATGTATGTATGTATGTATGTATGTATGTATGTATGTGTGTATGTGTGTATGTATATATGTATATATGAATGTACGTATGTATGTATCTATGAATGTACGTGTGTAGGCATATATGTATGTATGTATGTATGTAAGTATATATGTATGTAGGTAGGTATGTATGTAGGTATGAATGCATGTATGTATGTATGTATGTATGTATGTATGTATATATGAATGTACGTATGTATCTATGAATGTACGTATGTGGGTATATATGTATGAATGTATATATGAATGTACGTATGTATGTATCTATGAATGTACGTATGTAGGTATATATGTATGTATGTATGTATGTATGTATGTAGGTAGGTATGTATGTATATATGAATGTATGTATGTATGTATGTATGTCTGTATGTGTGTATGTATGTATGTATATATGAATGTACGTATGTATCTATGAATGTACGTATGTAGGTATATATGTATGTATGTATGTATCTATGAATGTACGTATGTAGATATATATGTATGTATGTATGTATGTTTTATGTATGTATGTATGTAGGTATGTAGGTATGCTGGAAATTCATAAACAGCGACTATTAGTGTCACGTTTTCCGATTTCTGAACAATCAATGCAATAAAAGAAACAATTTGATGTTTATATTCAAGATAAGTAATAAAAACCGTTACATAAGCAGGTTACAATATTTTACCTTTTTATGGCCATGGAACGTCATTCTATAAGAACGTCAGTCGTTGGCACGCTACAAAAAATATTTTGGTGATATATTACGACAAAATATTTACTTCTCTATGTGAATATATATACATGTGGATATGTGTGTGTTTGTGTGTGTGTGTGTATGTGATGTGTGTGTGTGTGTGTGTGTGTGAGTGTGTGTGTAGAAGTGGATACTTGATTTCAGGCATATACATATATGCATACATGTATATGCATACATGAATACATATTTTCACATAATAGTCAAAGTAAACAGCGTATGTGCAATCTACAGTAGGTGTGTATCATCAATAGCAATATGAACAACACGAACAGGTACAATACACTCACTAAGCGGAAAAAGCGAATTGCGGAGCTGTCATTGCTTATAAAGGATGAAACGGCAAAAATGTTGCTCATGAATGGATGAGAGATAAAACTTTGCTTGGATAAAACGCTATGCTCTAGTCTCTCATTTTCCTAGGTTTTCCCTCGTCTGTTTTCTATGAATTTGTTTTTCAAGATAGCTGTACTAAAGTGGGTTAGAGTTCCTTTCTAATATTGCTCTAGCCCAGGAGTTCTCAACTATTTTTTCTATCCATGGGTGCCTTTATTATTTTATTTTGGTGTCTTCAGCCCTAGCCATTTGATGTTTAAAAACTAGTTTTGTAGAAGCTGTACTAAAGTGGGTTAGAGTTCCTTTCTAGTTTTGTAGAAGCTTCTTCCAAAATTTCTTCTTTGTTGCCACACATTAACTTGTGTAGGTTGAACTAAGTAAAACGTTAAAGACAGAAACCTAGCCGATTCTTGCAATATATTCTTTTACTCTTTTACTTCTTGCAGTCATTTGACTGTGGCGATTCGGCAAATGATACAGGTCGAGGAGGTAACAGACTTTAAAGCAATAAATACCGGGATCGGTCAGGTGGTGACCCAGGATAGCTGCAGCCTAATGAATGAAACAAGTCAACGATAGAATATTAAACTCAATAAAAGAAAGAATTAGACCCTGCAAATCTGGAGTAATTCCACCTAGTACCACACCCGATGGTCCAATTCATTTCTTGGTATTCTGCCACATTCCTGGCTGGATATGAGACGTTTTGGCACAGCCGTTTGGGCGCCACCTACTTGTTGACAATGATTCAACGCTGACTTATTTGACAAGACATTTTAATGTTTCATACGTTTTCATAGATTCTTCGTCCTCTCTCCTTCTCCATCTTTTTCTCTCTTCTTCTCTTTCCCTATGGATATGAGCATATTTATCTGTTGATGAGGAAGCAAAATGTAATTATGCCAATGGTGTTTAACTGACAAATTGTAATGTGACTTTCTCCTCCTCTCTCCAACTTTGGCATCGAGAATTACACAAATACTAGAAGCGGGCGCCACTGCATAGTGCCAAGGACTCCAAATTTGCCATCAAGATGTAGGACAAGATACTGCAATAGCCTGGGCTTCAGAGGTCCGCAACTCTTCAATATCCTCCCGAAGGACCTGAGAGACCTGCATAGGGTGGATGTAGGTGTCTTCAAAATAAAGCTGAACATCTTCCTGTAAGGTATCCCAGATGAACCCAACTTCGCGGCAAGAGGTACGGCTGAGGGCAGATGCCTCAAACTCTCTCCTGCACCAAATGTCAATTGCTAAAAAGCATTCGTGAAGTAAAATTATGTAGCAACACCAAATGGCGGTGCCCCAGTATGGCCACAGCTCGTGAGCTGAAACTAGATGAAATTTTAAAAAATTATCTCTCACTCTTTGTATTCGAAATTACACATTTCTGCGCGCGTGCGTGTGCGTGCCCGTGCGCGCCTGTGTGTGTTTGCTTCTAGTACCAAAACGTACTATCGCCAAAACAGGATAAGCGCCCAGTCTACCGCACCACATTGTCAGCGCCCAAGCAGCTGCGCCCAACAGGATCATTCTCTTCCTTTAATTCTTCTGTAAAGTGCATACACGGCTCGAAGGAAAAAACAAAAAACACGAAGACGTTGCCAGTAATTTCAGAGCTAAGAAAATAACTGTAGTGAGAAAGCGTCAATTGTTTCCACTAACCACTACTGTCGCCAGTACGTTTATCAAAACACGCATTTCGTTAATAGATGACAGTGCTTTTTCACTAATGCCTTCAACGAAACAGCAAGTTTATGTGTTAAAAATAACATTAACAAGTAATCTCTAAATGACTGCATCAAGACTTTGTTGTCAAATAAGACGACAGCGTTGATGACGAAAATTAACTTAGAAGAGAGAAAGCTGTATCACCAGAATACACGTGTGGTGGGCGAGTGGAAGTGTTATGACGCCGTTTACTTACAGAGTAGAGCGCTACATGTCTCATGATCTAGTTATATATATTGTACTAGCAGTATAGCCCGGCGTTGCTCGGGTTTGTTTCGATCCTTTAGAATTGAAGTTTTTGAAAAGTAAAAATTTTGCATTATGTAGCTTGTTATTATTTTTAAGTGAATATTTTTCCGAAAAATGGCGACACAGCAGTAAAAAAATCGATAAACATAGGGATTTTCATAGAAAAATAGCACCTTTTTGATGTAAATAGTTTTTGGTGTTAACATGGTCCGATTTGAATTTTTTTTCTTCTACGGAATGAAGAGCAAGCCTTCTATCATACACTCAATTTTGGTCAACTTGCGCCGCAGGGTGTCGGAGGAGATAGTGTTAGTTGAAGGCTACCAAACCTGCCACACAAACACAGACAACTTCAGCTTTATATATAAAGATTAGGCTGTTTGTAAGTTTAGTAGTGGAGCGCATTTCAGATGGTGTAAGCAAGAGTTTCTTTCTCTTCTCTTCTTGTTGTTTAGCATATGACCACCATGATCTTGTAGACACAAAAGCTGTTCCATTTATACTCAACCCGCCAAGTCTGCAGATTCAGTTCTTCTTAATAGGTTTCTTATTGACGAACAACTAAGTTACGGGAACAGATACACATCAGTATCCGCCCCCATATCCAATGTGTTTTTCTATTCTACGACTGTCGAAGTTGCTGTTTAGTCCCCTGAGCTAACCACATCTGTCATCAAAGATGCTTCAGATAATGTCATCAGATTCTTGCTTGCTTACGATCCACATGGTTCCGGGTTCAGTCCCACTGGGTTGCACCTTGGGCAAGTGTCTTCTACTATAGCCTTGGGCCGACCAAAGCCTTGTGAATAGATTTGGCAAACGGAAACTGAAAGAAGCCCGTCGTATATATGTATATATATATGTGTGTGTGTGTGTGTGTGTTTGTGTGCCTGTGTTTGCCCCCCCCCCCCCTAACATCGCTTGACAACCAATGCTGGTGTGTTTGCGTCCCCGAAACTTAGCGGTTCGGCAAGAGAGACCGATAGAATATATACTAGGCTTACAAAAAATAAGTTCTGGGGTCGATTTGCTCGACTAAAGGCGGCGCTCCAGCATGGCCGCAGTCAAATGACTGAAACAAATACAAGAATAAAAGAACGAAATTGTACCATCCATATAGAAAATATCTAAGAAATTGTACATCCATACAGTCTAGCAAATACAACAGAAAGCTATACTTCGTCGGGCTCATCGAACTCAACCGAATAACGATCGGAGATATACGTCGCAGCGCTTGCTGAAAATCATATTAAGTTAAAGCTAATCCTTGATTAGGCATCTTATAGTTTTTATTAGAAGCTTAATTCTAATTTTCAGTAAGTCTTTATATGTTGTCGTCTCAGTCTTTCTTGAACGAATTTAAACATTGAGCTAACGCTCCCTACTGAAGTCGAAGCGAAATATGTTGATTTAGCTCGCTACATTAATTATATTAGGAATGATTTAACTATACATATACAAAATCTCACCCATATATATATATATATATATATAGTTAAGTTAATTTAGTGATAACATATTTAATGCTGTGAGTCTTATATTCATAACTAGAAATAGTTGTATGGTGAGGGAGAGAATATGAGAAGATTAGTGGATGAATAATATTGTTTTAATTATTTAAATAATTAAATCTGCTGAACGAAGCACATATTTCATCATACCAGACGAAGAAGTGATGAGGGAATCATTAATTAGATGCAAAATATTTTACACATGTAGACATAGAAAATTGAAATTATTATTTACAGAATAAATTAGCCATTAGGAATTACATCCATATAAAACACACATGCTCACACATACTCGCACTCAGGCACACACACATACACACATACACAGGCATACACACACATGCTTATTTAAATATTTATAAGGAGCAACGTTTCTTTCAGCCATGTATTCGATATAGATGTGTGATTTAGTTTTATTTTCTTTGTCATGGTGTGTTTTTTGTTGTTTTGTTTTTTTTGTTTACCATATTTTCATACGAGTTCCTTTTTGTTTGTTTGGAAAAGGGAAGTTTCTAAATCCATCATGAAACTTTCTAAACCTCTTAATTTCATACACACACACACACACACTTACAAACACACACGCTCACACACACACACAGACACACACACACACCCACTTACAAACACACGTACACACACACACTTAAAAACACACACACAGACACACACACACACTTACAAACACACACGTACACACACAGACACACACACACACACACTTAAAAACACACACGCGCGCACACACACTTACAAACACACACTTACAAACACACACTTACAAACACACACACAGACACACACGCACCCACTTACAAACACACACGCATACACACACACGCACACACACCCACACACACAAACTTATAGATTTATGAGGATACTTAAATATACACAGTGCGTGTAAATATATGCAAATATGAGTTCCTACATACATAAGTATATGTGCGTAGTGTGTGTGGTTTAGTGGTTAGGACTTTCGGTTCAAGACTGAATGGTTGTAAATGGTTACAAGATCGACTCATGGGTGATGCGTTCTGTCCTTGACACACTTTATTTCATGCTCTTCTAATCCATTCAGCTGGCAATAAGGAGCAGTACCTGTAATTCAAAACGGCCAGCCTTATCTCATTATGATCGGGTCAACTGGAACACACGTCGTCGTAACCGACGAATTGTCCGTTGTATATATATATATATATATATATATATATATATATATATATATATATATATCGAGAGTGAAAATCAAAAACATTTACCGATAACACTCTCGATAAATTTATCCCCTTTTTGTGTTCCCAGCACTTGGCATCCTTATTTAGGAGCCCTTAATTATATATATATATATATATATATGTGTGTGTGTGTGTGTGTGTGTGTGTGTGTGTGTGTGTGTGTGGTGTGTGTGTGTGTGTGTGTGTGTGTGTGTGTGTGTGTGTGTGAGTATAAAATAGAAAAGAGTGAAAAACCTACTGAAGGCTTGTTTATAAGGTTTTGTGTTTCGTAACATTGTTTTTAGATTTCTTCAAAAACTATGTTACTATACACAACATTTTTGTAACATAACGACTTAAATATATTATTTAACCTTATAAAACAAGTAGTTTTTTCACTCTTTTCTATTTTTTATATATCCAACCACGTGCTTTCACACACCAACTTTCTCACCTATATATATATATAAAGTGTTTGATGATTTCATCTTCCTTGGCTCCAAATAAATCGAGATGGTGAATGCACTCCAGAAATAAAACGGCGGATAGTACTAAGCAGAGATGAAATGGTCAGCATGAGCAGGGTCTGGAAGAGTAGAGACATCAGACTCGCTACCAAATGCAGATTGGTGAATGCAATTGTCTTCCCAATAGCAACATATGGATGCGAGACCTGGACACTAAAGAAAGCTGATCAGAAGAGAATTAATGCATTCGAGCTTTGTTGTTGGAGGAGACTTTTGCCGATTCCATGGACAGCGAGGCTCACCAATGGAGAAGTTCTTAAGCAGATAAGGTCGAAAATGTCGCTAGAAGTTAGATCACCAAGCATAGATTGACATATTTCGGTCATATTATGCGGAGAAAATCCCTGGAGAAGGACATCATGCTCGGAATGGTCAGTGGCAAGAGAGGAAGAGGCCAACCAAGAATCCGCTGGCTTGACACCATCAAGAGTGATACCGGAATGGAAATAGCCAATCTGAAAGAAGCGGCGCAGGATGGAACTGACTGGAGGACACTGATCCAACGAGTGACCGAGAGTCGACTTCGACTGAGCGGATATATATATATATATATAATATATATATATATATATATATATATATATATATATATATATACATATATATATATATATATACATATATATATATATATATGCATATATATATGCATATATATATATATGCATATATATATATACATATATATATATATATATATATATATATATATTTAATCAGTCGTATGTCCAAATTTGGTCAAATGAATTGTTATTTTTTAATTTTGTTTGCAAAAAGCCGGTTCTTTCGGTCAAACTATCATATCTACAGCTGCTTCAGAAGCCAAGATACGAAAATTGATTGAGTACAACGGTTTAGCATTATTCAAAAGTGTAGTAAGTCTCCCACACGTCAGTTTCTCATAAATATTTCTAACTGAAAATATCATACATACATGAAGTTTCGATTTTATGCAGCGAACAAATTATTATTGTTAAGCTGAAACTGTTCCGAATGTAATAAAAAATGGAATGTTGAAACTACAAAAGCAACATTTTGAACTTAAGACACTTTTGCATAACAGTAACGATATATTTACACAGTGATGGCCAAAAGTCATCTGATAGTAAATCAAAACCATTTAATTCCAAGATGTCTTTATGTTTAACAACTGAATGAATTTAATAAACGCATCTAAATATGAATGCATCATGAACATTGTGCAAACAGAAGTTCTTCTTGAGCGACTGATTTTTTTCCATTCGTGTCAATACAGAATGAAACATAGTATTTATGGAGTTTTGATTTACTGTCAAGTGACTTTATATATATATATATATATATATATAACGGGAAGCTTTATGAAAATAGACAAAAGACGAAGGCAGGTGGAAAACAAACAAACAATTGTATTAGTATGGCGCTCAGGAAATATAAATAAAACAAGTATATATATATATATGTCAGCCGAAATTGCGAGGATGATCCGGTTCTTGACTGAAGATTAGAGGCTTCGATGATGTATATATATATACAGACAGATACACACATATATACAGATGTATATATATATATATATATATATATATATATATATCTGTATATATGTGTGCGTCTGTCTGTATTCTTTTCTTTCTTCTTTTTTCTTTTACTTGTTTCAGTCATTTGACTGCGGCCATGCTGGAGCACCGCCTTTAGTCCGACTAATCGACCCCAGCACTTATTCTTTGTAAGCCTTGTACTTGATTCACTGGTCGCTTTAGCCGAACCCTTAAGTGACAGGGACGTAAACACACCTGCATCGGTTGTCAAGCGATGCTGGGTGGGGGGACAAACACAGACACACACATACACACACACACATACACATATATAACGCACAGGCATATTTCAGTTTTGGTCTACCATATCTTATCACAAGGTTTTGGTCGGCAAGAGGCCATATTTGGAATAAAACCAATGTTGTCTTCGAAACATATATCGAAAGTAAAAGTATTTGAATAGCATCTGCGTTCAACTCTATTAATTTACTTATATATAAATTATATATATATATATATATATATATATATGTGTGTGTATGTGTTGTGTGTGTGTGTATGCATATATATATATATACTATATATATATATATCTATATAAACGGCAGTTTGTCTGTGTGTGTTTCTGTGTGTCTGTTTGGTTGTACCCTCACTCTGACCACGGCTTTCAACCGATTCTGATGAAACTTGACACACACATAGCCCAATGTCATAATTCAAAACTAACGCAGCGAAAATTTTGAAAAGTTCCCCCAGTTCTGAAAAAGATCGATAAATTCGACATGGGGTCGACAATCAGAAACACAAACCACAGATGGTCTAGGGGACGCAACTCGACCTTTTTAACTATCAAAATAAAATTTACCATAATTTTTTTTCCCATTTTTTTGCTATTTTTTGGCTATAACTCTCTAACAATGCTTTATAGTTATTTCCCTTACAAACCCGAGCAACGCCGGGCGATACTGCTAGTATATATATATAAAGATATATATATATATACAAACACACACAAACATACAAACATGTGTAAGTTTCCGACTGACCCCATCTCAAAGTTTTGGTTTTCTTCCGGAGTTTTGTTTCGACGAGGAGCTTTTTCCTCCTTTCTCAAAGGCTGTCATTACTTTCGAAACAGTACACCTTGATACACCAAACATTTCGTCTGTTTTCGTTACGCTAGCACCTGCCATATGAGCACCAACAATTTGACCTCTTTGAAGGTGCCAATAGGTCTGTCATTTTAATGATTTCTAATTACCTTTTTCTGGTGATAACTGAAAAGAAACAACAATTTTAGAAAAACATATTAAGCAATACTAATAATAAATTTAAAAAAAAACAGGAAAATAAACAAGATTTGACGGTTTTATTGATTTTTCACAATTATGATGCTATGGACGTTAGGTGTTTCCATTATTTTGTCCAACACCCGTACATAAACGTACACATATATTTGTGTCTATGTATGTTCGTATACACACTCACACACACATATATATACACATACACATACACATATATATACATATAAATATACGTGCACATATATTCATGTCTATATATTTGTGTATATATATATATACAGGAGTGGCTGTGTGGTAAGTAGCTTGCTAATCAACCACATGGTTCCGGGTTCAGTCCCACTGCGTGGCAACTTGGGCAAGTATCTTCTGCTATAGCCCCGGGCCGACCAATGCCTTGTGAGTGAATTTGGTAGACGGAAACTGAAAGAAGCCTGTCGCATATATGTATATATATATGTATGTGTGTGTGTTTGTGTGTCTGTGGTTACGTCCCTTAGCGGTTCGGCAAAAAAGAGACCGATA
Source organism: Octopus sinensis (assembly GCF_006345805.1). Taxonomy (NCBI): domain Eukaryota; kingdom Metazoa; phylum Mollusca; class Cephalopoda; order Octopoda; family Octopodidae; genus Octopus; species Octopus sinensis. The sequence continues at coordinate 58,977,423 of NC_043009.1, forward strand.
GAATAAGTACTGGGCTTACAAAAAGAATAAGTCCCGGGGTCGAATTGCTCGACTAAAGGCGGTGCTCCAGCATGGCCGCAGTCAAATGACTGAAACAAGTAAAAGAGTAAAAAAAAAAAGATATATATATATATATATATATTACAATAGTGTACATTTAAACGCAAAAGAAAAATTACCCTTTGACAGGTAATTTTTACATGCTACAAACTACAAATAGCAACCAACATGGCCAAAACTACAATTTAACAGCAATTTTCGAAGTAATTGAAAAATAAAAACTTTTACCTTGTTATTTATTATCGGTTTTACCATGGTTTCGAAATTTCTTTAGCAAACAATATTATTTGCCTTCCTTTAATAGATAATTTAGCAAAACAATATCATTGCAAGGCGAATTCTCATCAGTAACCGCCCTCTATAACCAACTTATAATTCCGAGACAAGAACACGTTCCCTCTCATTATATGTTATAACTTTTCAAAAGTCTGCGCGGAGGCGCATTTGCAGTCAGCAATAAGAAAAAAACCGAGCTGAATCTTCGAGAATGCTAAGAATATATTCATGTTAAATTGTAGTTTTCGTCGTGTTGGCTGCTATTTCTTGCATGTAAAAATTACCTGCCAAAGGGTAATTTTTCTTTCGTGTTTAAATGTCCACTATTTAAAATATGAATATATTGTCTATTGCCTATTTATACATGGTAGACCATTGGTAGTGATATTTATAACGAATATTCGCTACCCTATATAATGTATATATATATATATATATATGTGTGTGTGTGTGTGTGTTGTGTGTGTGTGTGTGTGTGTGTGTGTGTGTCTGCGTGCAGGCGCATTTACAGTCAGCAATAAGTACAAAACCGAGCTGAATCTTCGAGAATGCTAAGAATATATTCATGTTAAATTGTGGTTTTCGTCGTGTTGGCCGCTATTTCTAGCATGTAAAAATTACCTGCCAAAGGGTAATTTTTCTTTCGTGTTTTAATGTACACTATTTAAAAATATGAATATATTGTCTATTGACTATATTGAATATATTGTCTATTGAATATATTGTCTATACATGGTAGACTACTGGTAGTGATATTTATAACGAATATTCGCTACCCTATATAATGTATATATATATATATATATATATATATATATATATGTGTGTGTGTGGTGTGTGTATATAATTATGATGGTATATTTATAACTGATATGATATTCTTTGAATTTACTTTGCGAACAAAGTAAAACGAAACCAATACCTTCGGTCGATTAATAATTTATTGTATACTAAATCTCCAGCTGCCGTATATTCCGTTAAAGTTTCGTGTCCAAAGGCAATGCTCACACGTAACTCACTACTGGAAATGTTATTATAAACGAAATCAACTAATTAAAACCTTGCAGAATATATACATACACACAATGCTGCATGTGTGTTGTTAAGGTTTTCAAGTCGGCTGGAGGAAAATATTGAACAATTTCTAGTCATATTAAACACCTCCGTAAAATATTTTCCTCACTGTGGCCAAGAGAACGTGTATCAGAAATATGTAGAAAGACAGTAAGTACATTGCCGCCTAATTTTATGATTATAATCAGTCTTACTCAACGTAACTGCTCAACGTAACTTGCTAAATGCTCTCCGCTTATAAGGTGCAATAATAAATGTTTCTTTCTTCAGTTAAGCTGAGCAATGATCATAATACATATTATATATTATTTTCTACTCTAGGTACAAGGCCCGAAATTTTGTGAGAGGTGGCCAGTCGATTAGATCGACCCCAGTACGCAAATGGTACTTGATTTATCGACTATGAGACGACGAAAGCAAATTCGACTTCGGTGAGATTTGAACCCAGAACGTAAAGACAGACGAAATATCTGCAAGCATTTCGCCCGGCGTCCTAATTTGTCTACCAACTCGCCGCCTTAATATATATATTATATACTATCTAGTGAAGGTGCCGAACCTAATTTTTACAGTTGCTATTCCTGTATAGATTAGCGCATTGTTTCCTTGAGCGAGGCACATTACCTCACGTTAGTTAGTCTACTCCACTGAGAATGCGCACCAACTGGTGTGTCTCTCTGTCTCCATGTCACACCTTAAATCCGTCGCTTTGTCACAGGATGGGAGAGATGAGTGATCTATAACTCTTCGCGACAACATATTTAACGGCAAATGCATTACTAAATATATTTATTCTCAGGCGACGACTGGCTCTTTTTATTATCCAGAAGACAACTAATTGATGGAATTAGATTTTAAAACACTAAAAGCGCATGCAAGTTCTATGGCTAATCTCAGTTAACGGAGTAGTTTGAAGTCACTATAGCAGACATGTAAACCAGTCTTACCCAATTTGTATTTAGTATGGAGAATGGTTCATGAGGTATTTCGAACAGATCTGAAAGCCAAACACTGATTAAAAATCAATCAGAAATAAAAGGAAGCGCCACAATTATGTTTAACCCTTAAACGGCAGACATCATCAATTGATGTTTCACTTGAGTACAGCGGCCATCATCGGTTTCTCTTTCAAAGATTTTTCATGAATACAGCGATGATCAAAAGAAAAGTGATTATTTTATGGTAATTTCCGATAAAGCGAATATAAATTTTATTGTGCGCAAGACGAACAATAATTATAGGGTTTGTCCTTATTTAAAGTGAAAATAAGTATAACAATTAACTTTAAGAAAACCAGTTTGGCAGATATATTTATGCAACCTTTTCTCACTGTGTAAGGGTTAATTGAATCGTTTTTGTTTCTCTTTCTTTAAATACAGACACACTAGCATGCTTACTAACAACATGGTTCCGGGTTCAGTCCCACCACGTTGCACCTTGGCCAAGTGTCTTCTTCTATAACTTGAAGCCGACCAAAGCCTTGTGAATTGATTTGGTAGACGGAAAAATGAAAGAAGCCCGTCGTATATATATATGTACATGTATATGTATGTGTGTGTATATGTTTGCGTGTTTGTCCCCTCCCCCACAGATATCACTTGACAACCGATGCTGGTGTGTTTATGCCCCCGTAACTCAATGGTTCGGGAAAAGAGACCGATAGAATAAGTGTATAGGTTTGTAAAGAATAAGTCCTGGGGTCGATTTGCTCGACTAAAGGCGATGTTCCAGCATGGCCGCAGTCAAATTACTGAAACAATTAAAAGAGTAAAAGAATGCATACATACATACAAATTTATATATAATTTTATGTCCGGGTATACACCTTGTAGTATGCTGTTTATATATATTAGTTCTTTATGGGGACAGATACTGCGCCACACCTACAAAAATATATCGTTATAGAAATAAGCAAAACCGCAAGTAAAACACGAGGTTCGTTTTGAAAAGTCACCTGAGGAGATGTATTGGCACCTAAGAAGCATCAGAATTATTTGTACAGTATCCCATCTGTAAGGTACCTGTGCATGATGTGTTGAAACGATTGTAGTGATTTTGAATAAAGAGTCTCTTTAATGCCGTTTTCTATCTCACATATTTTATAGAAATTTACATACACTTACATATATCCCACTTGTTAAGGGGTATCTCTAAAGATATTCTTTAGAAATTGTACCCAGCACGGATTTTTGCTACGACGTTCCGTATCCACGGTGTCAGATTTTAACAAACTCTCTGACATTCCTGATACGAAACGTCGTAACAAAAATCATGCTGGCTATATTTCCTACAGAATATTTATAGAGATAACCCTACGAAGTGATGTAAAACGCACTGCTAACACAGCAGGACACGGTTTTGACTTATATAAACGTTTAATATACTATATAGTACATTAGTGTTGCATAACATAGTACCGCCTACCTACATGTCATTAAGATTTCAATATTTCTATAGATGTATGAGTGCATGTGTATACTTCTGTGTGTGTGTAGATGTCTCTGTAGCGTTGAATTTGTTTGGAGTAAGTGTTATTAATATCAATTAAAAATCGGCAAATTTTCCAAAGCAGGACTTATTTTATTTTCATCAACCCAAGTGATGGTATGATGCTTTGTTTTATACCCTGTGGAGGCTCAATGGCCCGGTGGTTAGGGCAGTGGTTTCGCAGTTGTAGGATCGCGGTTTCGATCCCCAGACTGGGCGTTGTGAGTGTTTATTGAGCGAAAACACCTAAAGCACCACAAGGCTCCGGCAGGGGTTGCCGAGGAACCCTGCTGTACTCTTTCACCACAAATTTTACTCTTTTTCCTGTTTCTCTTGTACCTGTATTTCAAAGTAGCCAGCATTGAAATTCCGTGCCACGCTGAATTCTCCCCCACCCCGGAACTACGTCGACGGTGCACGTGTCTGTGGATTACTAAGCCACTTGTACGTTAATTTCACGAGCAGGCTGTTCCATTGATCGAATCAACTGGAACCCTTGTCGTCGTAACCGACGGGATGCCACGACTTTATACTCTATGTATAACGCCTGACCTCGGTGCTATTTGACGTCCGACCTTAAATGCCAGAACCAATTCCACAAGATATTATTTTTATCACTCAAAACGATATTCACCAATCCAATTAATATATAGTATTTCATACTATATATTAACGTAACCTACTGTCCTAAACGTGATTAACATATACCTAAAACTCTGTGTGTTTGACTCTGTACCTCTGTGCGCATGTGTGTAAGGACAACTATGTACACACATACATACATACATACGTACGTACGTACGTAATATGTAAATACATAAATACAATTATACATACAAACACTCATACTTACAAACATACATACATACATACATTCCTCACACTTGCAAATGAAACTGGAATGATTGTCACCGTTGTTATAAATATTTCAAAGGGAATATTCCAGGGCGACAGACAGTCTGCGCTTCTGTTTATTTTGAATGTAAACTGTACAAGACCGAGAGATATTAATGTTACCATTAACTTCTTTGTTGACTAGCTAAAGATCTATGCTTGAAATATTTAAACTGCTAAGAAACAGCTGGATTTAGTCAAAATAATTTCTACTGATATAGGAATGGAATTCAGCCAAAAGACGTGTTCATATTTAACAATTGAACGTAATAAAAATGTTCCCTTAACCGAAAACCTTTACATCAATGTTCTCGCTATCTCCTGAGTTCCATACATTAGCTGCTACAAATCCCTAGGTATTGATGAGGAAATATCAAACAAATGTGCTTTGAATAAAGATGGAGTAAGCAAAATATATTATACTAAACTAAAAAAGAAAAAAGAAGGATATGGCAGTCAGAACTTTCCTCCAGCAGTACATTTAAAATACCTATAATAATACCGGTTTTTCTGATACTTGAATGGTAAGTAGAAGAAATCTGCTCTGTAGACATTGAAAAGAGTGTGAACCTGGTTTCAACTGCAAAATTCCATAGGAATGGCTGTGTGGTAAGTAGCTTGCTTAGCAACCACATGGTTCCAGGTTCAGTCCCACTGCGTGGCATCTTGGGCAAGTGTCTTCTACTATAGCCTCGGGCCGACCAAAGCCTTGTGAGTGGATTTGGTAGACGGAAACTGAAAGAAGCCCGTCGCATATATGTATATATGTGTTTGTGTGTGTGAGTTTGTGTGTCTGTGTTTGACCCCCTAGCATCGCTTGACAACCGATGCTGGTGTGTTTACGTCGCCGTCACTTAGCGGTTCGGCAAAAGAGCGATAGAATAAGTACTGGACTTACAAAGAATAACTCCCGGGGTCGATTTGCTCGACTAAAGGCGGTGCTCCAGCATGGCCGCAGTCAAATGACTGAAACAAGTAAAAGAGTAAAGAGTTATAAAGACAGTGGCTGTTCTCAAAATAAAGAGCGATGAAACAAATACGGATGAGTAGAGTGTTTGAATGTCGGATGGTAACACGCGATACAACGAGAATAACATACACACACGAAGAAATAACGCTCAAATACACCCACCGAAGAAAAAGCGCATAGCAAAGATAGGATAAACAGCTTACCCAAACTAAAGACGCTGTACATAACAATCGTGCGTAGACAAAATAGTGAATTAAAACAAGCTTTTACCAAAACTTATAATCGTAGGGACATTATCAAACATAGAGGACCACACAGAAGAAAACTATTATAAAACAAACTTGATGGAACAAACTTGATGGAACAAACTTGGTTATATTAACAGGTACATCTTGTAGGAAAGCGTGAGTTATACACAAAATGTTTTGTTATCACGATATGAAAAATGAGCGATGAATAAGGAAATTTAAACGATCCAATCACCAAATGGAAAACACCAACCAATGAACAAAACACAATCAGTAAACCACACAAACAGATACATACATACACAGATACATACATACACAGATACATACATACACACACATTCTTACACACACTAACGAGTATAAATACACCACCCAAAGCGAGTATATATATATATGTGTGTGTGTGTGTGTATATATATATATAAACATATGTATGTATGTATCTCTGAATGTATATATATATATATATATATATATATATATATATGTATACATACAAACACACACACACACATATATATATATATTTATATGGGGGGACAATTCACAAAGGACGAAGACCGGTGGTGTAGACAACAAACAAATGTATTAGCTTAATGCTGGGGAAGTGAAAAACTCTTTCGAGCCTACGCACTTCGACAGAAAGGAACACAGAAAGAAACAAGGAGAGAAAATAAAGAATGTCATGAGGCTAGCGATCTATCATGGCTAATGCCGGACAGAAGGTGCACACAGGAGAGCTAGCGAGAAGGGGAAGATAATAAAGTAGTGGTGACTCCAAAACGAAGGTGCGCGTGCGTAGTATAAGAGAGTATGTATGTGCGTGACGAAGAGGGCTGGTGAACTCGACGTGTGCGTATGTGTAGGTGTAGGTAGGAAGATGTGGCGCTGGGAAGTGGTTAGTGCTATTGTGTGCGTGGTAGTGTGATGTGATGAGATGTGTTGTGGTATGGTGGTGTATGGTGTAGTGGTGTGTAGTGTGGTGGTGTTGGGAGATAGGGAGGTGAGAGTGGGGAAAGCAAGGGTGAGGTGGGGCTTAGGATGAGGATGGGATTAGAGGTGTGGTATGTGGGAGTGGGTGTAAGGGATGCGATAAATGGGACAGGAAGGACAGGGAAGGTGGGGTAGGAATGTGTAGGAGTGGGTCGGTTCACGAGGGAGGAGTGACGATGAAGTGGGGAAGGAGAAGGTGGGTAGGAGTGAAGAGATGAGAGAGGGAGTGTAGGAATGAAGAGAAGTAGGAGTCGGAGCAAGAGAGGAGAAGTGGGTGGGAGGGAGGAAGTGGGTGTGAAGGTGAGAGAGTCGAAGGAGGAAGTTAGATGAAGAGAGGAGGAGAGTTGAGCCCATGTGGCGCAAAGGAGCGAAGAGAGAAGCTTAATCCCTGTTCACGGCGCAAACGAGAGTCCGGATAGCCCCTGTTTAAGGACAATCTGAACACGGATAGAGCGGAAATGGCGCGAGACCGGGATGTCATTGCCGAGTTGGATGTCTCGCAGGTGTGAATAAAGAGTTGATACTTCAAAACAAATATTACTATATGTCTCCCCTATTCCTTAATTCGAGCTGTGCGAATAATACCGGACTGACTTGATGCCTCAACGACTGAATCTTAATTACTTTATATATATATATATCAATTCACACATTCCACTTTGTCTAGTTTTTGTGATGAATACTAAATACTGAATATACATGACAACTACCAGACGGCAGTGAACGTGAAACTCTGAGTAACAGATCTGTGTGATATTTTTGCAGCTTCATTAAAAGCTATATTACACTACCTTTGGTATGCGAGAACTATTTTATCCACCATGTGTTGAAATTACGTTCTCACGTGTGTATAA
>NC_043009.1:58992781-59002781 GCF_006345805.1 Octopus sinensis
ATATACGTGCACACATATGTGCGTATGTAAGTATATATATATATGTATGTTTTCGTTCTATTCCTTGGTTCTGCAGTTGTTGTTGCGGTTGTTGTTGTTGTTGTTGTTGTGTCCAGCCATATTGTTTGTAATAACTCTTTGCATGGTAAGTTAAAGTTTCAATCGGAATTCATTGCGATCATGAACAAAAGGCTCCCACAGTTAATTCATCTCAAGATTAACCAGCTATTTAACAGAGCTGATAGTTGTGCCTTCAAATTTGGTGATAGTAGTCATTGTATTTTCGATAAATAATCTCCCAGACCAAATAAGAGACAAGACGATCTATGTGTCTATATCCTAGTTATGACATTAAACTGCATCCGGTAAGGAGGCTCCCGTTCTGGCGATCTGGAGTTGTGGGGAGCGTGGCTTCACCTTCTGGCTGCTATTATTCGCATATAAGGCGGCAAGCTGGCAGAACCGTTAGCACGCCGGGCGCAATTCTTAGCGATATTTCGTCTGTCGCAACGTCGTGAGTTCAAATTCCGCCGAGGTCCACTTTGCCTTTCATCCTTTCGGGGTCGATAAATTAAGTACCAGTTACGCACTGGAGTCGATATAATCGACTTAATCCGTTTCTCTGTCCTTGTTTGTCCTCTCTGTGTTTAGCCCCTTGTGGGTAGTAAAGAAATAGGTATTTCGTCTGCCGCTACGTTCTGAGTTCAAATTTCGCCGAGGTCCACTTTGCCTTTCATCCTTTCCGGGTCGATAAATTAAGTACCAGTTACGCACTGGGGTCGATATAATCGACTTAATCCGTTTGTCTGTCCTTGTTTGTCCTCTCTGTGTTTAGCTCCTTGTGGGTAGTAAAGAAATATATTATTCGCAGGTCTCTGCTGACTCGGAACGGTAGAAACTGTTAGGTTCTCATCTATGTGCTAAATAGATTTGCTAAATGAGGCTTCCGTTATTCCTGACAAAGCATTGGAGATGACAGCTCTTCTGAGAGATGGATGCTCTGGAAATAATCTTACTGCTAAAATAGTGGCAGTCATCTTGCAACGCTTCGATCTAATATGGCGACCAAAAGAATAGCAAAAGTATTTTACTCGCGTTTGTTACTTAAATCATGTGACGTACAGATGTCTCTCTATAATTTCAATTCTTAATTCGTTTTCTAATTTATAAAATCCTGCGGCAATGGAGGCGTGGTGCGAAAAGTCATATCCGTGCATGTACAAGGATGGAAATAAAATCACAACAGTCAGGCTGATTGTGAGAATGCTTTCAGCATTTGAAATGAGGCTCTCATCAAGTATGTATGTATGTATGTATGTATGTATGTATGTATGTATGTATGTATGTATGTATGTATGTGTGTAAGTATGTAGTGACAACTAAGACTTTGGTAAAACAGTGGCAAAAATTGACAGTTACGCTAACTCTGCATTCTATTCGGTGTTTTATGCTGAATACATGTTACCATTGCTAACATTGTAAACCAGTTCCACTGCTAAACGTCATTATAAGAGGTTCTTGTTAAGGCGGCGAGCTGGCAGATAAGGAGGTGAGCTGGCAGAAATGTTAGCACGCCGGGCGAAATGCTTTGCAGTATTTCGTCTGCCGTTACGTTCTGAGTTCAAATTCCGCCGAGGTCGACTTTGCCTTCCATCCTTTCGGGGTCGATAAATTAAGTACTAGTTACGCACTGGGGTCGATATAATCGACTTAATCCATTTGTCTGTCCTTGTTTGTCCCCTCTGTGTTTAGCCCCTTGTGGGTAGTAAAGAAAAATATAGGTGGTTCTTGTTGACACTTTTGTGGTTTAAATACATTGCTAAATCATTGATAAAAGTGGTTCACTCTCACAGCGAATCATATCCATCATATTCTATTTTTTATTTGGGTAACAATGTTCCATATGAGCGTAAGCAGGTATTGCCTTATATTTATAGGGCGATTATATCCCAGTATAATCATTGACAAACATGTACATTAAACACAGAGGGGAATTGAACCTCCTCATTGTTCCTGTTGACAATCGAGCATTTTACGGTCCAGTGAAAGGGGCCTTTTAGCATTGGTTTCCAACAAGGGATGAACCACCTCAAATTTGAAGAAAGGAACTGTTGGTTATATATCAACGTGATTACATGACAGATAAAATAATTCCCCGACGGCGGAAGGATGAAATGTGAAGTTGAGCAGAGAACGATTTGAACACAAAATGCAAAGAGCCGTTCGAAAGTTTAATAATTCTGCCAACCCACTGCTGTGAAATGGAGCGCGTAATTTTAAACATTCATTTGCACAACATCAGAGATGGGCTTCGAAACGAAATTTATTACATCCATTAGTCTCCTAACATACCCTATAAACTCCGTTACACGACCAAACTGACAATCCTCGAGAGATATTCTAAAAGATATTAAATGCTATCGTGAATACCATTGTCATCAGGTGTGTTATCAGCGTAAAACCGTTAGTGTTTTCTTTTGCTTTTTTTTTTCTTTTGCTTTTTCTTTCATTTCTTTTTTTTTTTTTTTTTTGTTTATTTATTTTCTTCTGAAATATATCAAATGTATGATATTTTCAATATTTCACTCGTTAGATAGTAAATTGAGTTAATTTCACCGTCGTGTACAATTCTTACGATATCTGAAGCTGATAAATTGACTAAAACATGAAAGCAATTTGTAAATTACCAGAACGTCGATATTAACACACGCACACACACACAAACACACACACACACACACACCACACACACACACACACACACACACACACACACTCACACACATACACACACATATGTATATAGTCGTACCTGCTCTCACACATGCACACATACAACCAGAACAGAAGCACAAACGTACTCTCACCAACATAGATATATGTTCATGTGCATACATATGTTGATGTATGTATGTGGTACACACACACATACACACATACGCACATACGCACACACGAACACACGCGCACACATATACTCATATATACATGTATGTATATATTCATATTTACTTGTATGTAATAGGTATGTTCGTATGTATGTATCCATACAAAATATGGGTGGTATCTACATACACAGGAGCACAGCATAACACATTTTAGTTCGTTGAATGGAGGCATTTGTTCGCAGATAGTGTTCAATAACATTTATAAATTACTTGGGGCTATGATCAGTGTCTTTGTGAATTAAATGAACGGAGAGAATGATGCTCGAATATACGTATATAATGGATATATGTGTTTATGTATATTTGCCTTTCGGAAACCTTATAATCACATGTATACTCAGAAAGTAAATCGGTATAATTTAATAACACACGTTTCTTTTTTGTCTGCAACACTGCGGATTATTTTCCTTTTCATTTCACTCCTCTTGATATACCTCGTACCCCGAAGAAAACAGAAAAAAATTCAAAAGAAAACAAAATAGGTAAACGCTCAAGATCTCGAAAGTTTATCTCACTATGTTACTGTAAAAGATAATAACAAAGCGGAAACTTTGTACACTCATACACGCATGCGTATGTATGTACATATATATGTATATCTGTATATAAGTATATATAGAAATGTGTGTTTGTAATTCAATACACAATTACGAAAGAAGTAGATTGATCATCATGTTTTTTACGATGTTTTAAATTGGTAGATTTATAAAATATGCCATTTACCCCCAAGTAATCTTTGAGGACCTGTTCATGCGTTCGATTACTTTAACAACCAGGACTGTGGATCATGAGAAAATAACAGATAAAATGAAGAGAAATTTGATGTAAAATGTGAAACGAGAAGAAAGAAAAATAGTAGTAAGAAACAAAGATCTTCATCTCTGATTATAGAAATCATAATTCATGTAGCTGAAGCAAAATAATATAACAGGAAGAATGCTAAAATTTGCGAGACAGCTACTCAATCCGGAGCGAGTAGTGTGCTCCAGTTCGACAAAAGAAACTTGTCTATGTGTTTGCACCTGCTAAAAGTTTCAGATATGGAATTAAGCAGTGCGCTAGCGTTCTTGGATCTAAAAGCAATATGTGATCTTTCTACTATTCATAAATTGCATTTCTTAGATCCATCAACGTATGACTTGGACTTGTCTACGATCCTCCACTTGATTGTATATAGTGTAGACTTGGTCTTCAAACCTCATACGTGGTCAGCCAAATTAGGGGCATTATTTTGTTGACGCGCCAGAAAGATGATCTGTAGTTTTTGAAATCCTCTCCGCATAATTCTATGTAATTCTTTTCAGTATTGTGAAGCATTGCTGTTATTTCTGCTTCATATACGACGTAGTTGATCATACAAGCCTGATCATGGGAGTAAGCTTCGGAATCTCATCAGTTACCACTGGGATTGGACTCTTTGGGATGCTTACGAGCTATAATATCCATAGTCGTGCAGCAACTTTATGACATGTTAATGGAGAGTCTGTTAAAAATATTCCTGTATTTCTGATTTATTGGGAAATGCGTATCTTAAAGAAACAGGATGAGAAAGCAGAGCGAACTAAATTATTTTTCCAAGTCTATTTTTAGGTCATATTTTTACTTGAAGTGTTCTTAATTTTCAAGCCGCTGTTAGCGGGAGTAGTAGTATTAGTAGTAGTAGTAGTATTGTTGTTGTTGTTATTATTATTATTATTATTATTATTATTATTATCATTATTATTATTATTACTATTACTATTACTATTACTATTATTATTATTATTATTATTATTATTATCATTATCATTATCATTACCATTATCATTATCATTATCATTATCATTATTATTATTATTATCATTATTATTATTATTATTATTAATATTATTATTATTATTATTATTATTATTATTTTATTATTATTATTATTATTATTATTATTATATTATTATTATATTATTATTAATATCATTATTATATTATTGTCATTTTCAATTTTAATCTACATGTTTGTTTCATTCACTTGCCGAGACGCACCCAGCGTCTTGGGGCGAGTGAAATATAAGTGTTGTTGCAATATGACTGCTAGCTTGGGGAGGGGAGGTAGTGAAATATCTTAATGTAATACAACACAGACATTCAAATGGATAGAGTTTTTCTAAGGATGTGGGCAGTACTTGTCAGCAAAATGTTTTGGATTTCTCTGAGATATGGTTCTCCTGGGATCTTATATAGATATTTCTGATATCCCTTTTTTTAAATCATACCTAGGGTACCTACAATAACGGAAGCAGTTCTAGTTTTTTAGATGCCACATCTTTTGTACTTTAATTTCCAGGTCCTTATATTTACTTAGTTTGTCAAATACATTGACAGATATATTTTTATCAGTGGGAACACTTACATCTATTAGTGTACAAGTATGTTCTTCCGTGTCTTTAATAATTAAGCCTGGTCGATTATGCTGGATCGTTCTGTCAGTGTTGACTAGAAAATCCCAGAGGATAGCGAAATTTTTACCTTCAACGACTGGCGCAAGATAATGTTCATAGCAGTAACCAAGAATGCTGATTTTGTTGTGTTTACGTATTTTCCAATGTAAATAATGTCTCACCCTATCGTGACGTTTCTTGTGGTCGTTTGGTGTCAGCACAGGACATCTCGTGATGAGATGGTCTATTGTTTCATCAAGTGTGTCACAGAATCTACATTTAGAGTCAGAACCGTTTTGAAGAACGTTAGTCTGGTAGTTTTTGTGAGCAAGCCTTGATCTTGGGTAGCCAATATGAAACCTTCAGTCTCTGCTTTCAGTCATGAACTTCTCAGCCAATGATGGGTTGTCGATTAATCTGCATCAGCATTTCGACTTCGAAGTATATACTGTCCATGCAGAGCCTTCAGGCTCAATCGCTCCTCAATTTGTTTCTGCCCGTTCTGTTTTTTGCACTCTATTTGATCCATTTCACTTGTTTTGTGGCAGCGGTTTCGGGTTTTTCAACTATTTCAAGATTAATGTCAATTTCGCTTGCGAATGTGCAAGCTTCCTTGACATTCGAATGTGACTTTTTACTGCTTTCGTATTTGCACACAAGTGGCAGCGTCCAGTCCTCTATACTAGATAAGTACCTGTTCATTGTTATTGTAGAGGAATTATAAGAGAGTTTTAACGGCATAATAATAATAATAATAATAATAATAATAATAATAATAATAATAATAATAAGATAATAATAATAATTCTTCGCCTTCTTCTTCTTAATCTTCTTCTTCTTCTTCTTCTTCTTCTTCTTCTTCTTATTATTATTATTATATACATATATATTTATACACACACACACATATATACATGTATATATATATATATGTATATATGTATGTATATTTATATATATATACATATATATATATATGTAATAACAATAATAAAAATAATGCCCTAGCTATACATATATATATCTTATATCATATGTATTTAGTTCTTGTAATTCTTTTGAACGAATCTTGAGGTCATTTTGAGTATTGAAAGAAATATTGATGTGTCTAGAAGGGCTCATTATATCAGTCAACCATTAAAATATACACATGTACTGGTTCAATAAGTTAGCAGAACACCGTATTATTCTGCATCTTGCTAACTTGCTTAGAGCTTACAATAATTCGTCTTCGTAATATTGTTATAGTGGCCCACCTTGCGCACAACAAGATTTGTTCCAACACACGAATTCCCATCAAGAATAAGGCAAACCACTAATAGAAAAAAAGAAGCTCTAGCCAAGCTAGCAAGTTGCTTAAAAACACCCTGTTGCTCTGTCGTATTCGACATCTGCGTATGTTTATCTTAATTTTTATTGCCATAACGCAAGTCTCAAGACATAGCAATATATATAATATATATATATATATATATATATGCATGTATGTGCGTGAGAGGAGAGAGAGATAGTGTTTGTGTGTGTGTGTATGTGCGATTGGGTGTTTTTTGGTGCGTATTCATCTTACATATAATTGGATACCAATCACATTATCAAGGTTTGCTAAGTTTCAAGACACCCATAAAGGAATAAAAGAAACATACTCTAATATTTTTAGGAATTGGCAGCGTTCACTTTGGGAATGAATTCTGTCTAGTCTGTTTAATATAAAACAATTTTAAAGACATTTTAATATTTATGTCAGTTAACTTCAAGCTTGTTTTATCTTCAAAGAAAATGCATTATTGCTAACGGTATTTTTATCTAATAGATATTCAAAATATTCTTTAAGATAGCATTGTATTCACACATTATGAGCTACTAGTTACTACCAAATCGGATCTCTACTAACACACACACACACACACACACCACACACACACACATATGCATATGTATGTATATATATATATTATGTTGTTACTCGTTTCAGCTATTTGACTGCGGTCATGCTGGAGCCTCTGCGTTTAATCGAAAAAATCGGCCATAGTACTCACCAAAAACGAACGGATGTGTCGGCCGTATGTATCTATGTATGTATGTGTAAATATAAATATATATATTTGGATATATACATATATACATATATACACACACATATATGTATATATATGTATATGCATTTATACGTACATATAAATATCTATTAATATAAATATGTGTATGTATATATGTATATATATATTTATGTAAATTATGTATATAAGTGTATGTACATATATTCATATATACACACACACATATATACATATACATATATATGATAGATCGCTAGCCACTTCACATTTTTTATTGTCTCTCCTTGTTCCTTTCTGTGGAAGAGCGTAGGCTCGAAACATTAAAGACCTTTTCACTTCCCGAGCGTGATACTAATACATCTGTTTGTTGTCTACACCCCCTGTCTTCGTCTTTTGTTTTTTTATGAATTGTCCCTATATATACACATATATATACATATACATACATATATATCTATATACACATAAGTCGAGCTGGCAGAACCGTTAGCACGCCGGGCGAAATGCGTAGCCGTATTTCGTCTGCCATTACGTCCTGAGTTCAAATTCCGCCGAGGTCGACTTTGCCTTTCATCCTTTCGGGGTCGATAAATTAAGTATTAGTAACGCACAGGGGTCGATATAATCGACTTAATCCGTTTATATGTCCTTGTTTGTCCCCTTTGTGTTTAGCCCCTTGTGGGCAGTAAAGGAATGTATATACACATAAGTATACATATTTATATATTCACACCTATGTGTATATATGTGTGTGTATGTGGTGTAGGTTTATGTATGTATGTATATATATGTGTGTATATATACATATATATAATATATTATATATATATATATATATATATATATATATATATAATATATATATATATGAATGAGCGGCGGGGTGCATTCCTCCTTCTATTACTTCAAAATGAGTATGACATTTTTCTTTAAATGCAGATACTGCAATTAAATTCTACATGTGCTACGACGAAGCGCAGTTCATTCACAGCAGCTTATAACAGGAAAAACGCATCTCACCTTAAACACAAAACTACAACAAATATATTGTTCCAAACTTTCCGTAGGCTTTCGCTTTTGCTCTCCGCGAACATGATCTGAATAACCTCTAATGACACTTATGATGTCTGCCGCAAGTCAACATGTTCCACTTGATCTTATGCGACTAATCAATACCTGGTCGCCTCTCTGGTGATAAACCTTTCATCGTTTTTGCATGAAAGCTTATCTTAAGACGATCTACTCAAGTAGATATTTTTACCATTTTTAGTGTGTGTGGAATTCAAATTCCGCTGATGTCGACTTTAACCTTCATCGATTCAAGGATCTATATAATTGAACCCATTTGAGCAATGGGGACGACGTAATCGATTTTCCCACTCCCCCAAATATCAACCATTGTGCATATGGTGTAATGATTTATTAGTGTATGTATGTATATATATATATATATATATAGCTATATAGATAGAGAGATAGATAGATAGATAGATAGATAGATAGATAGATAGATAGATTGATAGATTGATAGATAGATACATACATATATATATATTATATATATATATATATATATATATATATTTATAATAGGTGTATGTGGCGTACGAGGGGTAATATATTTATAAAAAAGAAATTTGAAAACGCCACTATATAAGATAAATTTTAATTTTCTGATAGATTTTACATGTTTCGATTCTTCTTGAAAAAACACGAACCTTATCAAAAATATTGTTAAGCGTTATGCGTAATAAAAAAGTTCATAATTGTTTCTTACTTGACTGAACAGAATCCAGTAGAGGTTCGGTAGTTGAGTCTCAGTTGGGTTATGTTGATTGTAGTTCATAGAATTGTGTGTTGCATCCCTATGGTTCCTGAAATGGTGTAGTGGGTCTCTGTAGATGTTTTGGGGTTGGTTTAGATAATGTGGGGTACGTTTAAAATGTCTTTTTCTGGTATGGAGTATATTTAGATTTCTTGGTGTTTATTCCGTTCTGGTGGCATTTGGTTTTGTTTTTCTTAATTTTATGAAGGGGTTGTTGGACATGTGTTCAGTTTTGAAGTTGGTTTCATAATCCAAGAACCAGTTGGCGCTCTTTTCCCATCGTTGGAGGGACTTTACTTCCTCTTTTTCACATTCTTCTTTCCATAGTGTAAGTAATGTTTCAGTATTGATGCCGTCTGTTAGTTTGTTGACTGCTTCGTTGATTTCTTCATCTATGGTTTTTACTTTTTCTTCATTCGTCTTAGCTCTCAGTTTAAGTAGTTCAATTTCCATCTTCATATCTTTATATATAAAAGTGAAGTTGTGTGTCTGTCTCCTGCGATTTAGATTCCTAACTACTCCCACATTTTGCGATGCAGTTTAACCAAAAGCGGGTATCTTATAGTCGTGATTCATAATCGAGCCCTTCTGGGTATTAGCGCGCGTCTACGATGAGTCTACGATTTAAAAAAAAATTACCATCATTTTTCCCATTTTTAATACATTCTTTTTGCTATTATATAAGGGAATTAACTGTCTAAAAATGCTTATATAGTTATTTCCCTTACAAACCCGAGTAACGCCGGGCGATACTGC
>NC_043009.1:59005281-59015281 GCF_006345805.1 Octopus sinensis
ACAAGGCCAGCAATTTCGGTGGAAGATTTTAAGCTGATTGCATCGACCCCATTGCTGAACTGGTATTTATTTTACTGACCCCGAAAGGATGAATAACAAAGTCGACGTCGACAGGATTCGAACTCAGGAAGTACAGTCGGACGAAATGCCAATGGGCATTTTGTCCGGCATGCTAACGATTCTGCGAGCTCGCCACCTTAACATGCTCATTCCTATTGTTTTCAAATTTTGTTACATGGCCAGCAAGTTTTTGGGATGGGTTAAGTTAATTTCATCGAGCCATGTATGTATTCAATTGATAATTTTTTTTATCTACTCCGAAAGGATGAAAAGCAAAGTTGACCTCGGCAGAATTTGAATTCAGAATATAAAATGGTCGAAATGCTGCTAAGCATATTGTACGGCGTGCTAACGTGTCTGCCAGCTCATCGCCTTGACATGCTAATTAATATCGCATCCATTTTCGAGGGGAATTTCATTGTTTGAATGTTACATTTTTATTTTTTGTGAATCAACAAACTTAGACAAAATAACTTGGCTTGCCACACTTATAATACATTCCGCTTCGTACAGAAAAAATCTGATCACTAAATTTGGGTTCACAACAATTGGGTTGTCCGGAAAGTTCGTGCCGATTTTTAAAGGAAAGACAAAGATCAATACATACATGCCATTACATTTTTAATCAACCAAATATGAACCATTTTGTTGCACAATGCGTCTCCAACTTTCCTTTAACTTGAAAATACCCTCTTCCCAGAATTGAGGTGGTTTCATGGCAAAGAATTCATCAAGGTGTCTTTTTACGTCATCCAAGGAATTGAAATTTTTACCATTAAGACTATTCTGCAGAGACCTGAATAAGTAGAAATCCGAAGGAGCAATATCTGGTGAATATGGAGGGTGGGGCAACACATTCTAGCCGAGCTGCAGCAATTTTTGTCTGGTTCCCAAAGCATCAAGTGCCGAAAATGAACTTTCTTATTTCCCATTTTAAAGGGTTACAGAATTAACATAGGTTATAGGAACATAAACCTTCTTCCACGAAATGATAGCTTAAACTGTGCTCTAAATGCAGGTGTAGTCAAATCCTATTTTATGAACTCAACCATGTTCTAAAATAAGTCGAAAGGCAAGCTACTATAAATCGGCATGAACTTTCCGGACAACCCAATATTTTTATCAGTTCTGTTGTTCTCCGCCAGTTTCACAGCACGAGTAGCGTTGCCACTGTCCGGGTCTCCTTGTTAGCGTTCTCATTTCTTTTTATACAATGCCTGTAGCCTTAGCGGGTCAATATGATCAGTTTCCTTGAGTTTTCATATTTAACACATCATCTAGACCAGGGACGGATGTATTCAAACCCTGAATGCCAATCAAAGTTTGAAAATCACATGAACTGCCTGTCTTCACAGCTCTGTTAAATATTCATCAATATTTCTACAGTTTTCCTTGTTTCTCACATCAGAGAGACATCAGCTCTCCATATCAATTGTGAAAATTTGTCGTGACATCTGAATGTATATTGTTGTTTTTTTTTTTCGTTAATATAACCTTCTTCAGTACGAAAATTGGCAAAAATATATTCATAAAAATATATTCATAGGCGCAGAAGTGGCTGTGTGGTAAGTAGCTTGTTTACCAACCACATGGTTCCGGGTTCGGTCCCACTGCGTGGCACCTTGGGAAAGTGTCTTCTACTATAGCCTCGGGCCGACCAAAGCCTTGTGAGTAGATTTGGTAGACGGAAACTGAAAGAAGCCCGTCGTATATATGTATATATGTGTGCGTGTATGTTTGTGCTTGTCCCCCTAGCATTGCTTGACAACCTTTGCTAGGTGTGTTTATGTCCCCGTCACTTAGTGGTTCGGCAAAAGAGACCGATAGAATAAGTACTGGGCTTACAAAGAATAAGTCCTGGGGTCGAGTTGCTCGATTAAAGGCGGTGCTCCAGCATGGCTGCAGTCAAATGACTGAAACAAGTAAAAGAGTAATGAGTATACCGTTCAACAGTCGTGTTGTGTTAGCAACTGTGAAAATTTCCCATTATCTGTTGATTCATTTTTTTTTTCTTTTCAGTTATCTACCGGAAACTATACGGAATCCTCTCTGAACAAACGCCTCAGGTCAAGTAGGTGAACAACAATTGTACGATTAAATTTTAAGACCTAACTTTCAGATATTTCATTACATTCGGTAGACAGCATAGTCACTCTTTTCAATTACTTCAATTAAATTCCCTGAGTGACTTATCTATCGACCAATTTACCAGCAAACAAAATATACGTAACAAAGCACCGTTAGTAGATATAATGTACATTAATAAGCTCAATAATCCGATTCAGTCGAATTTTCTGACGCCATTTTATAACTGTTCACAAACACAGTCTGGCAGCCAAGTAATATGTTATTCTCAAGGTGGCAAAGTCAGGCACATTTATTTGACACTCATTGCTTATTGCGAAAGCATATATTTTAAACAATATTTTTTTCTCTTTCATGAAAGAAGTTCCATTAAACTCTGGACAGATTTCTTTGTGCCACAAATAACTTTGAACTACTGTCTTTCGCCATGTGATTTTTTCTCTCTTTAGTATTTCGATACTGTTGTTCTGTCCAACAAACATTGTCAGAATGAGTTATGCTGTTGGTGTAAGCGATTTTTGAATGTCATTTATGTTAAGCCAATTGCGTAGAACGGGATGTTGTTGGGGGTTAAATCAGTTTAACATAGCACGTCGTTACTTCCTGAGTCGGCTGCTATGCTGCATAAAGTTTGCTCACATTCTTGGCATTTACTGACTTGGCCTTGTCATGTGGCTCTTAATGACATTGAATAAGCTCTCCTCTCATTTTTATGTTATCATCGTGGCACAAGTGGGATTCGAAGCAATTGTATTCTATTGTTTTGGCTCCTGCTGACGCGCACAGTTTGACCAGAAAACTAGTCGAACGAAACCGCTGTTGGGTATTGTTACCTCTCTTTATCTCACCTAAATTCATACAAATTAACTTATATAAATATAATTCTGTACATTCGCAGCATGAAATTATATCGACCATTTTATGGTTTTATAACACAAGTTAAAGAAAAATTACACCCACACAAACCCACACACAAATATATATATATACACATACATATATATATATATATATATATATATATATATATATATGTGTGTGTGTGTGTGTGTGTGTGTATATATATATACATATATATATTTACATATATATAGATACATATATATATATGTGTGTATGTATGTATATATATATGTATATATATATATCATAAGTAGATAATTATATAGGAGAAAGAATTATTGAGAGAGAGAGAGAGAGAAAGAGAGAGAGAGGGAGAGAGAGAGAAAGACAGACAGTTAGTGATCATAGACATAGATATGCACACCGTCCGACCAACAGAACAACCAATATAAACATTTTGTTGAAATTGCATCCATCATTCAATTATAGTCGGACATTATTTCCCCCTCAGTGACCATAACTAATCTACACCAGAACTAAATACCAATATTTAAGGCCACTATCATCACAATGCTACTAAAATTACCATTACAATCAGCATCTTTACTATCGCCGACATAATCTGTTTGTCTCAGACGTTAGCGATATGCAAAATGGGTAATACCGTGAGGGAAAGTTTCGGGTGAAACGATAGCCTCCTGGAGATGACACACTCTCTCTGGTATCTAATATGAGGAAGGCGATGACGACGACGACTACGACGACGACGACGATACGACGATGATGATGATGATGATGACGATGTTGATGGCACTGGTGGGGAGAATGAGGAAAACGATCACAATGAGGAAAAGGGTTATAATGACGACGATGACCACGACGATGATGATGATGATGATGATGATGATTATCATCATCATCATCATCATCATCATCATCATCATCATCATCATGGCAGTGTTGATGATGATGACGATGATGATTGTACTTGTGGTGAGAATGATGACGATAATGATGATGATGATGATGATGATGACGATGATGATATTGGTTGTATTGAACGATGACAGTGATGATGATGATGATGAGGAGGAGGAGGAGGAGGAGGAGGATGGTGGTGGTGGTGGTGGTGGTGATGATGATGATGATGTGATGATGATGATGATGATGATGATGATGATGATAATGATGATGATGGTGGTGGTGGTGGTGAGGATGATGATGACGATGACGACGACGACAACGAGGTGATGATGCTGATGATGATTACGATAATGACGCCGGGCTGGCGGTGGTGGTAGTTGTGGTGGTGGTGCTGGCCGTTGTTGTGATAGTGGTGATAGAGAACTTGACGATGGATGATGACGATGGTTAAGATGAAGAGGAGGAGGAGGAGAAGGAAGTGGAACATAAGGAGGAGGAGGAGGAAAAAGAAGAAGAGGGGAAGGAGGGACATGATGATGCCCTGCTTGTGAGTTCTATAAAAAGAACCATAAACAGTTCAAATTATCTTTGTGAAGATATCAAAACATTTTTTCTTTTTTTTTTTAATCTTTTGGAGAGATTTGGAACGGAATAATTACATCATATTGTAACAGATCTCTTATTATATTCTGATACTTTCATACATGTACGTACATATACATATGTGTGTATACACACAGCAAACACTTACACACACATACACACAGGCTCACACATATATACATATATATTCATATATGTTGTTTAATTGTCATACAACTTAACATTAATGTGTTTCTATGTGTGTGTGTGTGTGTATATATGTGCCAGAAAGCGTTCGCATATTTTTTAGCATGCTGTGTATATATATGTATGTGTTTGTGATTGTGTGTGCTGGTCTCTTGTGTATAAATGATACTGTAGTGTTAAGTTTGTTTATTGTATTTGGAATTTAATTACAGTGGAACCAAAATATATTTCGTTTACTGTCAAACTTTGACCTCTGTAGAAACTGACCTTTCCACCCATTGAATTAACGGAATAAAAACAAAAAGCCGGAACGAAACATTTTCATAAAAAAATTGAAAACAAAAAAAATAAACACACGCACACACACACACACACATATGCATATATACATACATACATGTTATATATATATACATATGTATGTATCAATAGAAATTAAATTTAGAAATTTTATACACATCAAACTCATGCACATTCACACAGAAAACCTATTGTCACAGATAAACACTTACAAATAGACACACACAAACTCACGCGTTCACTCTCATACACACACGTTTACACATACAAGCAAACATAAAAATGCTACAGGAATTCACAATTAGCGTCAAGAAAAATAACGTTTTCGCTGAAATATCGTTTTCCGTCGTTTATTTCTTCCATTAAAATATATATATATATATATATATATAAAATTCCCCATTTTCATTAAAGCAAGGTTTCATTTTTTCTTTTTTTTCCTGTTGCACTTAATTACATTTCTTCCCTTTCTCCCTTGAACTCGTGACATGTAAAGCATTGCACTAATACATTGTAGCTAGCTAGTATAATTCCTATGTACGTAACCTAGTGTATCTCATCATTCTCTAAGATGTTATTATTTTTCAAACCTCTGTGGAGTATTTATCTTTTTAGAACATTTGCATGCTCGTAATCGTTTAGAAGTGGAAGAAAAGAAATTTAATGTTGGTGCAACAGCTTCCCGTACCTGGACAGAGACTGCTTTTCCATTTGGATGTGTGCGAACATGTTCTTTTGTTTGTGCACATTATTATGCATGGAAATGTTATGTGAACTTTTTTTATTCTGTCGTCATTTCACTATTTTCCTTATGCATTCTTTCTATCTGGCTTTCGTTTTCATCACTTTCTCCTTCTTTCTCTTCTATTTCTCCCACTTGGTCCCCTTATATTTCCGACCTGACCCAACACTCTCTCGTATGTATCGATATGCAACATACGCGCAACCGACAACAGTAAATATACAAGCATAAATTTCCCTTCGAAACTTCATGCGCTTCAATATATCCATAATTCACACACACAAATTCAAGAGGAAACGCAGCACATTTAAAACAATATTTGTTAGCCTAAACCTTATTAGGTTCCCTCTAATATATTTTCTCCATGTAAAAGACAATTCAAAGTAAGAGGCAACCTGTATCTTATATTTGTTCATTTGTTGTTCTTTCTGCCTAACCTCACTTTGTGTTTATCTGTCACTGACACCGTTTAATAATCATCATCATTGTTCGACCGTGGTCGAGACAATGGAATTTACCTTGCTACGCCAGACTTCACGATCCGTAATGGCATTACCGAGGTCCTGCTGCTGGATGCCTGTATCTCTGGAGATTACATCAGGGTAGGAGAGTGTGCGCCCTCTGATATTGCGAGTAGATGGCTTCCAGAGGAGAAGAGTAGAAATTACCTCTTTTTCAGCTCTACAACAATGTCCAGCAAACTGGACTCTCCCACCCCCCACAAGAGACGACACAGGTGGTAGTTTTCCACATATTTGCACCCCGGTTGGATGGCGCCTCCACGAGAGACCCCGAGCTCCCACAAGGAGGCGGGTGCAGGCTCCATCCAACCGCCCCCAAGCCTCTTTGGCACCGTTTAAAGCCGGCTGATAAACTTTGTCAATCGTGTCTTGGCTTCTCCATTATCACAGCTGTGTATCTTTCTTTATATATTACTCAATTCATTTCTGTGTGAGAAATTGGCAACGCGTCGGTGAGACTCCAAAGTATCAAGTTACTGAACCAACCTAACTAAACTACAGTCTGTCTCTCTTTCTTTCTCATATCTAGGTTTATGTACGTACACACACACACACACACACACACCACACAACACACACAAACACACACACACACACAAACACACACACACACACACACACAAACTAACATACACTCACATACACGTACGGCTTCCTCTGATGAACGCAGGGTTACATAATCGAACTGTTACCTAACACTCCGTTGAACCTCTAGTGCGAAACCGACTGCTAAAATCAGCCTTAATGGATATATGACACTATACACTTCGATTAATGTGTGTGCGTGTATGTATTTCACATTTGTGCACACATACACGCACTTATATTAATTAGTCCACATTTGCTTCAGCAAGTTTGAGAATTCTACTACACTGGTATCCAGCTGCTCACAACAAAAATAGTTGTAAAATAGAGTGGATCGGACTAAATGCTTAAAAGTGTTAATGATATATCTACAAACCGTAAGGTTAATTCCAACTGAGCTTAAATTTGCTGTGGTCGGTGCAATAAACACCAATCATTTAAAGTATTATAACAGTGACTGCACTTGTCTTTCATAAATATGTGTTTACGTGACTAATCTTCCGCTTTTACACCATACTACCTTTCTTCCTCTACTAACATGCGTCCTTATTCATATTCTCTGGTGCAAATAATCATCATCCGCTCAACACAAGCCCTGCACACACAAACTCGTTTATATGGGACATACGCGCAACGACAACAGTAAATGTACAAACATAAATTCCACCTTGGAAACTTCATGCGCTCCAACATATCCAAAATTCAGACACACAAATCCAAGGGGAAACGCAGCACGTTTAAAACAATCTTTGTTAGCCCACATCTCATTACGGTTCCTTCTAATAACTTATCTCCTTGTAAAAGACAATTCAAAGCAAGAGGTAAACTCCGTCTTATATTTCTGGTTCTTCTGCTTCATAGAAAACACAGAGGAATAGTCATGAGCGGAAATTTTGTAATCATATGTGAGCCCGATTTTAGATGAACTGGATCTAAAATCCAGTGCGTACTCTTGCGTACCATTTATCTATTCAGCTTCCAAAATCTATTCTTTCTTCGTACCTTTGAGAAGGATAACTCTCCGAAACGTTGGACACCAACTTGATATTTCTTAAAGTAAGGATTTAAAACTATAATAAAAAATAATCCTTTCTACTTTAGGCACAAGGGCTGAAACTTTGCAGGAGAGGGGTAGTCGATAACATTGACTCCAGCGTGTAACAGTTACATATTTTATCGACCCCGAATTGATGAAAGGCAAAGTCGACCTCGGCGGAATTTAAACTCAGAAGGACGGACAAAATGCCGCTAAGCTTTTTTCCCCGATATGCTAGCGATTCTGCAAAGTCGCTGCTTTATAAACTATAATAATAATAATAATAATAATAATAATAATAATAATAATAATAAGAATATAAAAAAATGCCTGATGCAGTACAGGCAGTGGCTCTCATGGCTTCTGATCTAACTGAGAAGTGTTATCATGTACATTGATTGTCTTGGTATAAAAAGATGGGCTACAGCAAATATTCTGCTCAATACCACAGATTTGCTTGTCAGTTGTTTGACCGTAACCAGTTGAGCATGTCCCCTAGTGGCTGACGATATGTGCATCTCTGAGCACGAGCAGAAGTAGTAGTGGGGGAGCATCATAGCCATGTGTTGAGAGGGATTCTTTGGGGTTTGAATAATTAACCTCTGGAAACATGGGTGGTTCTTTCAACATCCTTAAACAACCCTTATTCAGGGACCTTTGAGCGGGATGGGTTACTCAACCTGAAGGAAAATTCTAACTGGGCCCCACCTGCAAGTCATGTGCTGTTTATTGTATGAGAATCACCATGTCGCGCACATATGGTTGTGTGAGCATGTGCCTGGGTTACCCTATCAGACGGGTATTCATGATGGGTATATGGGCTTCGTATATCTTACCCCAGTGTCACTTTGATGGCATGAACTGCGTCTTCACTCATAATAATAATAATAATAATTCTTTCCACTATAGGCACAGGGCTTTAACCTTTGGGTGGCGGGGAATAGTCAATTGCATTGAGACCAGTATTTGACTTGTACTTGAGAATAGACCATGAGGCCTAGCTCATTGACTTTTCGTTTATTTTATGTTTCGTTTGAGACCAGTACTTTTCCATTACAGCATAAGGCGGCCTGTTTATAAAGTCCTTGGTGTTACGTATTTACAATTTCAGTCTTGCGATGAATTTTTGCTGTTGTTGGTTCGCCTTAAGCTGACCTACAATCAAAAGCTTTGCACATTGGTCATCCCATTTGCCTTTATCAAACATAATACGTTCAGAAGTATATTTTTAAGACGGTAAGATGTGATTGAGGAAAATTTGGAGGTGACATCTTGCAAGTTGAGTCACCATATATTGGTTCCCACGTTGTGTTAACATATTCATGATTAGAATTGTTTGCTGTCGTTGACATATATATTTTGTGGTGTTGTTGTTATTGGTGGTGGTGATAGTGATAGTAGTAGTGGTGGTGGTCATCGTAGTAGTGGTGTCTGGTCATCTTCTTCTTCTTCTTCTTCTTCTTCTTCTTCTTCTTCTTCTTCTTCTTTTCTTCTTCTTCTTCTTCTTCTTCCAATCAGGACTCACGCCATTAGCCACAAAGAATAATCTCTAATAATCTCTAATTCGAGCCTACTCTAAGCTACTAAGAATGCGTGTGGCAACTTTAAGATCCACCCACCACGCGCGATAGACTGGCGCTTGCACCGGCGCGAAAGCTACGTTGTTATCCTCCTTCCGTAAACGGTGGCTTTTAACGGGTGGAGAGCTGAACCATCCTGGGGTACAGAGGATTCGCAATCTAGACTAGGGTCTGAAAGTTTGCCACACCATAGTGGGTTACACTATGGTTCCTCTGCTTTGAGGCAGAAGTAGGAGGTAAGAGTGAGAGAAATTTATGGTGAAAGAATACAGCGCCCCCCATCCCGCCAGAGCCTCGGGGAGCTTATGTGTTTTTGCTCAATAAACACTCACACTTCCCAGTCTGGGACTGAAACCGCGTTCTTACGATCGCGAGTCGGCTGCCCTAACCACTGTGCCATTGCGCCTGCACCGTACTGCTGCTGCTCCTGCCCCTGCTACTAATACTGCTGCTAGCACCGCTGGTGGTGCTGGAGGCGGCGGTGTTTTTGTTGTTGTCGGTGGTGGTGGTTGTAGAGATAATAGTGGTGCTTAGT
>NC_043009.1:59016548-59054048 GCF_006345805.1 Octopus sinensis
GTTTGACTGCGGCCATGCATAGAGCACCGCCTCTAGTCGAACAAATCGATCCCAGGTCTCATTCTATCGGTGTCTTAGGCCGAACCGCTATGTTACAGGGACCTCATCACACCAGCATCGGTTGTCAAGTGATGGTGTGGGGACAAACACACACACATAAACGCACACACACACACATTATATGTATATATACGATGGGCTTCCTTCAGTTTCCATCTACCAAATCCACCCTCAAGGCTTTGGTCGGGCCGCAGCTATAGTACAAGACACTTGACCAAGATGCCACGCAGTCGGATTGCACCCGGAACCATGTGGTTGGTAAGCAAGCTACTTACAACACAGCCACTCCTAACTAACTCATATGGATGTACCAGTAATTACTTTGGAGAAAATACTATCTGTCATCAGACATTGTATTGTTTCCATAGAAAAATCTCGAGATAGAAGAACCGTAATGTAAAACATGAACAAAAGAGTGCTTTTTTTAAATCGAACTGTGAGATACCAAGACATAACATGGCTACCAAACAGGAGTTAATAGACGTTATTAATTTCTCGAAGCAAACGTTAAACGACGCACAGGTGAAAATGTGATCAAAGAGATTGATACTTACACCTATTACCCCTAACTCCAACTTAATTGAAATGAAAAATGCATTACAAATTTCTGCCTAAAATGACTAGCATTTTCCTTCTTTTTTTAAACAGATGATACAAATGAACTACTAATAGAAATCAATGTGAATTCAGTCCGAAGAAAGGAAAGAATATCGTTGTGGACAACTTCTCTGAACACATTACCATTTTCCCCATTTAATGCATTAGAATAAGAATTATAAAATCAAATTTCTCAAAACAAGAATGGAAACATCTAAAGAGCCAACTAAATGGCACTTAAATTACAGTTAAAATCTGTATAGGTAGAGCGATTGTTATTGTGCATAAAAAATATTATAATGCGCGTGCGTACAAAATATTATATAGTGCTTGTACTTAGAATCTTAGAGAATAATGACTATTACGAATAAATATTCAAAAATAAATAGGAAAACTCGCACGTTTATTGAATAATTCTTGCAAATGTAACACATCTGAAGAATTTGGTGAGATAAATAACTCCAGATGCAAAACTAGAAATATATATAGTTTACATAGAACAAAATAAAACAGACGCTTGTAAAATCTCTAACCGAAATATATCAAAATACCACCACCAAGCGATTTTAATCTAAAAGCTGTTATAGAAGGCCTCCATGTGAAATATAGAGGGAAAGCAAATTTTTGACATCTTACTAAAAGATTTCTTATAACACATACGGAATTTTATTCAAGATGATATACTTATTCACTTACCAAATACAGTGAGTCAAAATACAATTATTTCTTATGTTTTGTCTGTTTTTATTTTGTTTTCTTTTACATGTTTAATTTACACGTAATAGTTCATGACAATGGAGAATTTACGATTAAATGTTGCCTTCATGTTTTGCGAAGTCAAACTGAAAAAAAATCTACTGTTGATGGACTGAGAGTCACATTGCATTATATTATATTCGATAGTGTAGTATAAGTCAATTATGAGAAAACTGCTATGAAAACAAAAAAGATTGTCCTTACAAATGCAATCATTGCAAAGATTTACCATGGGAAGGAAATTTACGATGGGTCTTACCAAATATTTGAAAACACTTATCAAAAAGAAAACTGAAAATGCTACCTAGATATCTTCTAAAGTCAGGAGAATTTAATAAAGAAATGAAATTTAAGTAAGTAATAAATAATATAAACAAAATTATTCGGTTCTCGATGGAATTCAAGCGGAAAGAATTACGATTTTTAGACATTTCAATTATGACAAAATGTAGGAGGAAAGCATCAAATATCTAATAGAAACCCGCAGGATCAAAATAGTATTTTTGTTTACACATCCTGCTTCCCTAAATATATAAAAAAACGCACATTCCGTTCCTGTAAGCAAATACGATTTGCGCATGTGTATCAAATACTACAGATTGAGACCATGGGTTGTCAGAATTGAAAAATATACTATTTCAAACAGCGTTTTCATTTGGACTTAATAAAAATGGAAAACAAATCGAAAATATATAGAACTTACAGAAATATCTCTTTTACTTGTTTCAGTCATTTGACTGTGACCATGCTGGAGTACCACCTTTACTCGAGCAAATCGACCCCAGGACTTGTTCTTTGTAGCCTAGTACTTATTCTATCGGTCTCTTTTGCCGAACCTCTAAGTTACGGAGTCGTAAACACACCAGCATCGGTTGTCAAACACACAAAACAACACATAGATATAATATATATATATATATATATATACATATACATATATACGACGGGCTTCTTTCAGTTTTCATCTACCAAATCTACTCACAAGGCTTTGATCGGCCCGAGGCTATAGTAGAAGAAACTTGCCCAAGGTGCCAAGCAGTGGGACTGAACCCGGAACCATGTGGTTGGTAAGCAAGCTACCTACCACACAGCCACTTCTACGCCTATATACAGAACTTGCAGAAATATATAGAAATTATAGAACTAAGGAGTAAAATAAAAGATAATGTTGTTCCATATGTATCTGTATTTGTCACGAAAAATACCAAAATATTTAAGCATATACAAAACAACTTGCCTGTTCTGTTTGAAAATCTAACGATGAAAAATTTCTGCAAAAATCAACCATAAGCAACCGCAGACATTGCAGTATGATACCGTTATTCTTCATCCATCTTCAACACTTTCTTCTCTGTACGCGATTGTATAACTTATTCATATTACTGTATCTGCCTGAAAGTATCCCTTGACCAGTTCTATACATAAAAACTGAATCTGCTCGTTTTCAGCCATTAACAAACAGTGCATAAACCAGTTGGAATTTAATCTAAATGTATGTATGTATGTATGTTGTATTATGTATGTATGTATGTATGTATGTTATATTATATATATATATATATATGTATATATAACATGTATATATATATACACGTATATATATATATACATGTATATATATAAATATATATATATAAATATATATATATTATATATATATATATTATATATATATATAATATATATATATAATATATATAATTATATTACATACATATAAGAAAGAATTTCCACTATGTGGAAATCCTTGTTAAAAGAAGATCCGCTATGGCCTTACCACTAATAATTGTTCTCTAGAAAATTTAGCAAACACCAGAAACATAAGCTTACGTTTCTGGGGTTTGCTAAATTCTTAGTGGTAAGACCATGGCGGATATTCTTCTAACATAAGGGTTTCCTCATAGTGTTAATTCCCTCTTTTATGTATGCAATACTATTTACTGAACCTCAGTTTTTTTTTATATGCTAGACCACGGGTGTTAAATTGATGTTATCAAATTAATATCCAATTTTTCACCCTTATTTTAATTTTAATTTTTAATATATATGTTATATATATATGATTTATGAATATTGATGTGTCTATGAATATGTTTATGATGTGTTTATGAATATTGATGTGTCCAGAGTGTGCATACAGGCATGCTTTCTTAAAAAGTATCTCTGAATAAATCGTCGAATGACATTGTTCAGTGCTGCATACTATGGGAAGTTGGAAAATTGCTTCATTTGTTAGGACTGTTCCAATAGTACATTCCTGAACGTTTCCTCAGCGTAACAATCAAGAGAGTGTCAAACGGTCCGTCAAGACATCCTTAAATTTTTTCTTCTGTTTTTCGAAAGCATCAACGGAATGTTTATATCTTTTCTCTCACATCTAAGGTATTTATAATATTCAAAATTATTTCAGCATTTGTGATTCAGAATGTGTTGAGAAAAATTCATAGTTTAATTAATGATAAAACCTTTACAGCATTAATATACAAATTTATCTATGCAAGTAATGTGGATAGATTATTAGAAGACAGTATGCTAGCGATATGTGAATATGTTTTTAGCAGTGTGCGTCAATAGGGGAAGATCACTCAAAACGCACGCCTCAGTATACGGCATTCTAATGATAAATTCACGACATCTAGAATGAAAAGTTGGCCATCTGGTATCAGTACTACTTCCTCATCCAATTTCTCACAAGTAGCAGAGTAGGCTCTTGTAAAAGTAAATAGCCTGCTGGTTATTTGTGTGATCAATGAATGAATAGTTATTATTATTGTATATATCGCTAGCAATGAGATTTGGTAGGAATACGGCAAGCAGACACTTGCCAAAGAGAAAACCTGTATATAGGAAATTATGTGATATGGCAGTTCCAGCAGTCTTGTCAGGCGATTTTCGTCTGCTAACGATATATGTTCGTGCTCTTAGCACCATACTTCTATATTAGAGAATATCTAACGGCGAGTGACACGTTAGACACAATATAAATTTGGCATCTCTATCCACTAAATATAACAGCTTAATTTCTAAATATTTATTTCTTTACTACCCACAAGGGGCTAAACGCAGAGGGGACAAACAAGGACAGGCACACGGATTAAGTCGATTATATCGCGCCCAGTGCGTAACTGGTACTTATTTAATCGACCCCGAAAGGATGAAAGGCAAAGTCGACCTCGGCGGAATTTGAACTCAGAACGTAACGGCAGACGAAATACGGCTACGCATTTCGCCCGGCGCGCTAACGGTTCTGCCACCTCGCCGCCTTAATTTCTAAATGTTGTCTGCTATTGATTTGAGATAACGGAAATCAGGAGCGCCTACACTGGTTGGGGTGGGGGGTTGGTTCTGTCAAGAAACTTCGACATGATCCGTCAGGATTTCGCCTTGCAAGGGGAAACCATTCCACAGACTTCAAATTCAAATACACACACACTCACATACACACATATCCAAATTTCAAGTAGACAAATCAGATGCATATATGATGAAACAGCTGCAAAGAATTGTATCACTCATTTTGACACGATCAAGTACAGAGAGATCTTACGCCATGTTGGCCTAGAAACCCTCTTCGAAGAAATTTGTGTTAGCTGGGTTACGTATGCAGGATGGACAACATCAGACTCTACTCCCAATTAGACAAGAAAATACGAAAGACCGAGACAGAGATTCAAAGATATTGCGAAAAAAAATATGAAGTGAAAACACACACGAACATATATATATATATGTGTGTGTGTGTGTGTATGTATATATATATATATATATATATATTAAAAGACTCCGCCGGTTACGACGACGAGGGTCCCAGCTGATACGATCAACGGAACAACTTGCTCGTGAAATTAACGTGCAAATGGCTGAGCATTCCACAGACACGTGTACCCTTAACGTAGTTCTCGGGGATAATCAGCGTGACACAGAGAGTGACAAGGCTGACCCTTTGAAATACAAGTACAACTCATTTTGCCAGCTGAGTGGACTGGAGCAACGTGAAATAAAGTGTCTTGCTCAAGGACACAACGCGTCGCCGGGAATCGAACTCACAACCTTACGATCATGAGCCGAATGCCCTAACCCTAAGCCACGCGCCTCACTATATATATATATATATATTATATATATATATATATATATATGTATATATATATATATATATATATATATATATATATATATATATATGTATATATACGCATGTATGGGTGCAAATATATAGGTATATATGCATATATTTATTGTGTTTAATATGTGCGTATATATATAGAGAGAGATAGATAGATAGATAGATATATACATACACAGACACACATATATGTGTGTGTGTGCTGGTATATATATATGTATGTATGTATGCATGTATGTATGTATGTGTGCATGTATGCATGTATGTATGTATGTATATGAGGATGTTTGTGTGCACGTGTCAGAGTGCATAAAAGAGTAGAATTTTATATTACGTAATAAACGAACTTATGAAATATACGCTATGAAATATATTAAGTAATGAAAAATGTTCGACGAGCATACAACAATAAATCTATGCAGGAGTGTCTTCAAAATAAGATATTTGAAAGATTAACTGAAAGTTATAGAGCCGCAACTGTCAGTTTGAGCAAGATATAAAACATTATTTGCAAAAGGTAAATCACTCGCATTAAATATTCAAATTCTTATGCTCTTATAAACAAACGGCGCAAAGCTGTAAAATCATATTGAACATTTTATATTAAAAATTAAAACAATATACAATTAATTTACAACAGTGATAGATGTGTTTGTGTGTTGTGTGTGTGTGTTATTTATAAGTTAAAGTTCACTCGGCCTTTTTTTTTTTTACTTTACACACAAACGTAGAGACGCATAATATAAGATATGGTCATAAATATTCATGCGTGCATACGTATGAAATCGATATACGTATATGCTTATATACGTGTGCGTGTGTGTGTCTTGGTATGTGTGTATGTACGTTACGTATATATGTACATATATATATACATATATATATATATATGTATAATATGTATATATATAATATGTATATATATATATATGTATATA
Source organism: Octopus sinensis (assembly GCF_006345805.1). Lineage (NCBI taxonomy): Eukaryota > Metazoa > Mollusca > Cephalopoda > Octopoda > Octopodidae > Octopus > Octopus sinensis. Next base: position 59,023,026 of record NC_043009.1, read on the forward strand.
TATGTATATATATACACATGTATTTATATTTACATACATATATGATGCATATTTGAAGAAGTATATATATATATATACACATATACATATATGTATTGTTTTATGCACACTCATGAACTTTTGTGTATATATATGTATATATGTATATATATGTAATATATGTATATATATATGTGTGTATATATATATATATATACATAATATATATATTTATGCACACATATATGCATGTGTGTGTATATATGTATATATATATATTAAATATATATATATATATATATATATGTATATATATATATATATAAGTGTGTGTGTATATATATGTATATATATGTATATATATAAGTGTATATATATGCATATATATATATATGCATATATATGCATATATATGTATGTATATATATGTATATGTATATTTATATACACATACACACGCACCTACATCCATACACACATAATGATCACTGTGGCATTGTGTGTGTGTTTATATATACATGTGTGTGCGTGTTTATGTGCCTGTGTATGACTTTCCATATCTGTGTGCGCGCTTCTGTCCGTATCTTCGTAGTGGACTGTCTCTAAAAATTCTTAATATAAGAGAGAAGTGCTAACCGATTCAACCGATTGTTCGATTCCATCGATGATAGTTATTGATATTCAATACCCATCATAATATATAATATTGGAAATATGTAAATACTATCCCGAACATGGTACATTAAAAATAGTTATATCCTGAAACTCTATATACCATACACACAGACAGCTTATAAAACTATTTAACGTTATGGCAGGTAGACGTATAAAAAGTTAATACCATAAATTGTTAATTTCTTTTGCAATTTTAAAGACAAATGTGTTAAATATGATGAATGAAGTTAAGGCTACATTTAGTGGTTATAACTTTCCAATCTAACTCAATAAATCTATAATTTTCGATTGGTCTTAACATTACAGACGAAGGTGGCTGATTTCTCCACAGAGCCAGAGAGTCCTACACTAGTTTTCATATTGATAGTACGTTTAATAACGGTTTCAATTGTTAGCGCCAAGGCCAGCCGTATTATGTGAGGCGATAAGTTGATTACATCGACCCCAACTATTTGACTGAAATTGATTTTGTTGACCTCGTAAGGATTAAAGTCAACATCGACGGACTTTCAGAACTTGAATTGGCAATGTAATGAATCGAAAGAAATGATGCAAAGAATTCTTTTTCCGTTGCTCTAATAGTCATCCCAGCTAGCCATCTTAATAGGTTTAATAATTACAGTAAGGTCGGAACAGAATGGCTCGAAGAATATGTCATGTGCCTTCTGTTTACCTTGCTGAATCTACTTCCGGATAACGACTATTTTGTTTTTAATATTTCCTGAAAATCAGTTTATTTGGATACCTCAAAATTACGTTAACAAAGTTTTTGTGTCAAGGGCAATGATTTGCAAACACCATCATTATCCATTTTTGTGGACGGCAATTTGAAATTAGTTAACAGGTTATAGCCAGAGCCGACAACATTGAAAGCAGTTAACTTCTTAACAACATTCACTTCGTTTATTCTCTTTCCTTATGGACAAGCGACAAATAGCCAAAGTATTTGATCCAGTTTCTAGGTCTCGGACAGTAATACAGGATTCTTCTACAAATTTATACTCAGCCATTGAAGCAATGTTATAAAATACAAGAGTGTACATATGGCTTCTGATCAGTAAATTTTCAATACAGCATAGTGATCGCGGTGATAATCAACTGAGACCAAGATTCTCTAAGTATATATATATATATATATATTCGGTATTATATATATTATATATAGAGAGAGATAGAGAGAGAGTGATACATATATATATATATAATATATATATATGCATATATAGAGATAGAGAGATAGATAGTTATACATACATAAACATATATAATATATGTATATGCATATATATATATATATATATATATATATATATATAATATATATACTTTATTTTAAGCAGCAGAAAATTCAACAAAATCTGTTACTCTGAGTTTCTCGTTGCCGTTCATCAGACAGTTTTTGCTAGAATGGAACTTATATATTAATTCAATCTATACTCTTACAAACGCTACACACTTTAAAAAGAAATGGACTTGTTTGATTGGCCCTTTAGAAAAAACGGTCAATCGTCGAGCGATAAACAAAAAGTCAAAAATATATGTATATATATAAAAAAACTTATAAAAATTATAAAAATTATAAAATCCGAGGAAAAAACCGAAGAAAAAACCTATTGCCGTTAATGAAGACAGTACAAATTAATGCATAGAAATTAAACCTGTTATAAATACTGCAATACATATTTATATTAAAATCCACATATATATATCAACATACACAAAGGATGCGCGTAAACGCCATACATACATATACAGACGTATGAATATGAATCTAAATTATACACATAAAAGCATGTGTACATATATTCACGCAAACCGTCTCGCACGCAAGCTAAAATTCATCTATGTAGCAATTCTCATATACTGAGCAAGGAAGGGGAACGAAAGAAAGGGAAAGAGAGAAAAAGGAACGAAGGAGGGGTGGGGAAAAAACTTGTAGCGATGTTATTGGCATCTATAGAGGCCAGTATACATACATAAGTTTGAATTGATACATATACATACCAAAAGGTGGGGCTTCCTTTCAACGTGACATGGAGCATTCTGGACAGGGCGGCACCATACAGGCATGGAGCTTACAAATATAATTTCAAGTGCAGGCTTTGCTTATTAGAGAAAATGCACATCTTATTCAAAGACAATAATTCTTTGAATCAAAGAAGTGAGTTAATGAACTTATGTAGGCACGCGGCTAAATTTAAAATGTCGAATATAAATATACCATATGGATAGAGTATATATTTTGTATTTTGATTTTGATTTTGATTTTGACTCTTGAGCGCTACGACGGATCTATAGCAAAGTCTTATTGTTTCTACATATATATTAGGAAAAACCTACAAACTTTGTTTTCATGTTATTGTATTGCATAGGATTACCTTGATTATTTATATTACCTTGATTATTTATAAATGACCCAAAATAGGATGTTATATTTTATTTTATATGTCTTTCGTATATATTTTTTATTAATGCACCCATTTTTAAAAGCAATGTTTTTTTAAAAAAGCAATGTTGTCAAAATTAGAATGTTTATATAAGTATGTGTATAGCAAAGCATATGTATTTGTAAGCATGCGTATCTGTGTATGTGTAAGTGAAAGTATGCTTGTGCTTAAGCACGCATACACACGACGGTATGTATATGTATCAATTCAAACTTATTATGTATTGGCCTCTATAGATGCCAATAACATCGCTACAAGTTTTTCCCCACCCCTCCTTCGTTCCTTTTTCTCTCTTTCCCTTTCTTTCGTTCCCCCTCCTTGCTCAGTATATGAGAATTGCTACATAGATGAATTTTAGCTTGCGTGCGAGACGGTTTGCGTGAATATATGTACACATGCTTTTATGTGTATAATTTAGATTCATATTCATACGTCTGTATATGTATGTATGGCGTTTACGCGCATCCTTTTGTGTATGTTGATATATATATGTGGATTTTAATATAAATATGTATTGCAGTATTATAACAGGTTTAATTTCTATGCATTAATTTGTACTGTCTTCATTAACGGCAATAGGTTTTTTCCTCGTTTTTTCCTCGGATTTTATAATTTTTATAATTTTATATAAGTTTTTTTATATATATATACATATATTTTTGACCTTTTTGTTTATCGCTCGAAGATTGACCGTTTTTTCTAAAGGGCCAATCAAACAAGTCCATTTCTTTTTAAAGGTTGTAGCGTTTGTAAGAGTATAGATTGAATTAATATATAAGTTCCATTCTAGCAAAAACTGTCTGATGAACGGCAACGAGAAACTCAGAGTAACAGATTTTGTTGAATTTTCTGCTGCTTAAAATAAAGCATATTACTCTACCACTGGTATTTGAGTACTCTTTTTACCACCTTGTTCACATTTATGTGTTTACTCCGTATATATATATATATATAATATAAATATATATATATATATATATATATATATATATTATATATATATATATATATATATATGTATGTATGTATGTATGCATATATACACACACATGCATACATGGGTACAGGACGTCAACAACAGTAAACAACATGAAACATGAAAGCAAATGAGTTCAATACGCAGACTACGAGAGAAACAAATGTAAAACAGGACAAGTAACATAAAGAACGATCTTTCATAAGTTGTCAACTGTCTATCTACACCCCATTTCGAGCATCGAACGGCTATGTGAGTTTTCGAAGATAGTACCAAAATAAAATTGGGATTTATTGAGGGTCAAAGATGGGAACATGTATATGTATAGAAATATACATACGTATTTATATATATATATATATATATATATATATACATACAAAGATTATTGATACGTACATACATATCTTCATTCATTTATACATACATCCTATCTATATATACAGATATACATATATACATAATATATATAATATATATAAATATATAATACATTACATATATATATATAATATATATATATATATATATATATATTTATACGAGGGCTTGAGCAAGTGAAACAATGCAGTATTGAACAAATTTAGTTAGAATTATATTTATTTAAAAGCAAATTATCTCAGCTGGACAAATATCAATTTTTACCCCAAGGAAGAAGCCGGTCTCTTAGAAAGAAACAAATTCTCCATTCTGGAATTGGAATAACAACACTGATAAATGCTACAATTTGAACTTTGAAAATGGCTTTCACATTGCTATGTTTTTGCTTTCATATTGTATCGTAAAGTATGTTTTAGCTGGCTTCTTCGCTTGCTGGTCTAGATTGTCACTTAAGCATTTATAAAAACACCTTAGGGTAATAATAATTTTTACTGCAATTATTGACTTTATAATTAATATAAAGTGGCCACGTGTATTGATGCAGCTGTCCACTATTATTTTGCTCGCTGGTTTTCACATGTTTTGAATGGTCAATCGCTATGGGTATACGCAGTTGTCTTTTTTTTTTATCATATCAGGCTTGCTATGTTTGAACTTGGTAGATACATTGATGAAAATGTTCCATTAATATTCCTTGTGTGGATATATAACCTGTATTCGATAACAGATGTGGTTCATATCTATCCCAGAGCAGTCGTCTTGTTGCATTGCATATTGGTAAAAAAGTAACATCGTATCACAAAAGCAGGAAGGACATCGATGATAATTATTGATAGATGCTGAATGCCTGCTTAATATCATCTACAGCAGAATATCATAATTGAAAATTACGGTTGCATCTAGGGAGTTTAACGGCTTTACCATAACTTTTGTTCGTTTGATATTTCATAGGAATCTCTTGCTTTTGGACAGCAAAAGCTGAGGCGCAATGGCCCAATGATTAGGGCAGCGGACTCGCGGTCGGAGGATCGCGGTTTCGATTCCCAGTTGTGTGTGTTTATTGAGCGAAAACACCTAAAAGCTCCACGAGGCTCCGGCAGGGATTGGTAGCGACACCTGTTGTACTCTTTCGCTCCAACTTTCTCTCACTCTTTCTTCATGTTTCTTGTCCCCGACTTCCTACACAACCGCTGAGCCTGGATTTGCATTCATCCATCCGTCGATGCTCTCAGTGTTGGGGGTTGACCTGCCTTCTCTCCTGCGGGTCTTACGAATAGCAAAGGACCACGTTTCGGACTTCTCCCACTACAGGTTGGGACGAAGACCGCTTCGATCAACAGCAACAGCAAAAGCAATAACTTTATCCTCGAGAAGTGACATGATATAATGATCACAAATCCAAAAGAGGCCAGTTCACATTCCGCCACGGTCGATATTGTCTTTTATCCTTTCGGGGTCAATAGAATATCTACCAGTGAAGCACTGGCGTCGATGTAATCGACTTACTCCATGGCCAAAAATTGTTGGCCTTGTGTCAAAATTTGAAAGCATACATAATTATTTTGTGGAATGTATACATATTAGTTGAAGTATGCTTGTTCTGCGTTCACGTGACATTGGAAGGAACATACTTCGTGAGGAGTTCTTTGACGACCCGTAACATGTTATTCATTTCACTTGCTACCTCAGTTAATATATTTACGTCTGCCACCGTCACTTAGCAAGTGTCGTATGAGGGATAGCATACACCCCTCAAAGGCTGTCTTATCTTCTCTTATATCCTTCCCTCCTTTTTCTTTTCTTTTACTGTGAACTAGCAGTATCGCCCGGCGTTGCTCGGGTGTGTAATGGAAATAACTATATAAGCATTATTAGAGAGTTATAGCCCAAAAATAGCAAAAAAATGCATTAAAAATGGAAAAAAATTATGGTAAATTTTTTTTAAAATCGTTAACTCATCGTAGACATTTTTAGAGAGTTACTTCCCTTATATAATAGCGAAAAAATGCATTAAAATAGAAAAAAATGATGGTATTTTTTTTAAAATCGTAGACTCATCGTAGACGCGCGCTAATACCCACAAGGGCTCGATATGAATCCCGACTATAAGATACCCGGTTTTGGTTAAACTGCACCGCAAAATGTGGCAGTAGTTAGGAATCTAAATCGTAGGAGACAGACACACAACCTTACTTTTATATATAAAGATATCCTATTTTCTGTATTAGTTTATGGGTGATGTCAAGATCTTAGGTATTCTAATGTTGACTGAGCAGATTTGTTCTGAATATTTACTGCAACTACTGCACTTCCGGTTCTTCTTTTGTTGTATGAGGAAAGAAAAGCCTGTTATAACAATTTTAGTTTCGTATAATATTCATTGATTACTCTGTTTTGTCCAGAGAACTTTTCTAAGATAATTTTCAACAACAGCTTGACAGATGTAACAAATGTTGTGCAGAATAGGAGAGGAAGAAAAACTATAGATGTTACGTTCGGGGGTTTGAATGAGAATTTGCGTGTTTAATTGTCAAATTTGAGCATTGATTTCTGACCAAATTCTGTCCCTAAATCAGCAGATAAATTTGTTACCAATCCAGGCGTGTGTTGACATTGTAAATACCTCAAGCTGACTACATTAGTGTCTTTTATAGTTGTAGACATTGGATGGACATAATCTGTGGAGTTTTGTAAAAAGTTTTCACAATGGATTTAAGAACAGAATAAAGCAAAGCACAAACTTTTCCGTTGCAATATTCCTTTCGCGAAAAATATTTATCAGACGGAAAACAACTATCTGTTCTCAGTTAATTATGTAAATATTGTAAAGTAGCGAGCTGGCAGAATCATTAGCACGCCGGGCGAAATGCTTAGAGGTATTTGGTCTGTATTTACGTTCTGAGATCAGATTCCGCCGAGGTCGACTTTGTCTTTCATCCTTTCGGGGTCGATAGATTAAGTACCAGTTACGCACTGGGGTCGATGTAATCGACTTAATACCTATGTCTGTCCTTGTTTGTCCCCACTGTGTTTAGCCACTTGTGGGTAATAAAGAAATAGGTATTTGGTCTGTCTTTACGTTCTGAGATCAAATTCCGCCGAGGTCGACTTTGCCTTTCATCCTTTCGGGGTCGGTAAATTAAGCACCAATTCCATACTGGGGTCGATCTATTCGACTGCCCCACTCCCTCCAAAATTTCGGGCCTTGTGCCTAGTAGAAAAGAATTATGTAAATATTGCGGGCCAGGTTATTATGGCCTATAATATTTTAATGACAGCAAATAAGGCAACAAGTACTGCTGCTAACTGAAGTGACATCCGAATCCAAGAGCTGGGAATAAAATTGAATGTTTTCTTCTAACCGATCCTCACATCCACCAGATTTTTATCGTGTCAGATTATTCCATACAACACAGCTTACTTATTAAAAGTTGGTCGGCACACAGTTTCATTTAATATTTATATGTAGGTAAGTATACGTACATAAATTTGGACTTACACGCACAGAACACACAAACACACACTCATTTTTTCTCATTCTCTCTCCCTCCCTCTCTCTCTCTCTCTCTCTGTCACATACACACGCTCATACATATGCACACCCATTCACACATACATACACGCATACAGACACGCGCACGGGCATATTATTTAACGAGTTTTATACCTCACAACTGTACGGTTCAGATGATATATTTCTATTCAAAGGTATTGAGTACTTAATAGAGTCATACACGGATCAATATCTTCAAGGTGCAGATCGCATCAACGTGAAACACGAATCGCAAGATAAACATTCATTTTAATTAAACTGTATATATACATATATATATATATATATATATATATATATATATATATATATATATATATATATATATATATATATATATATACTATATATATATATATATATGTATATTACATATATATACATATATATATATATATACATACATATATATATATATAATATAAATAATACTATATACATGCATATATACACATACATATATACATATATACATATATATATTTATATATATATATATTTATATATATGTATATATATGTCTATATATGTATATATATATGTATATATATATGCATATATACATGTATGTATATATATATATATATATATATATATATATATATATATAATATGTGTGTGTATATATGTATGTATGTTTGTATGTATATGGATATATATAACAAACACATGTATGTATAACTATAAGCGTAACGGATACATACATACATATATATATATATGTATATTATATATATATATTTACATACATATATACATATGTGTGTATATATATGTATATAAATTGATATATCTATATCTATATCTATATCTATATATATATATATTTATGTATATATATACATACATATATATATATATATATATATATATATACCAGGTGGTGCTATTAAGTTAGACATGGCCTGGGCCAATAATGGCCGAAACCTATCAAAGTATCAAAGTATCAAAGTATATATATATATATATACTCACACACACACACACATATTCATATATGCACAGACATGCGTGCATGCGTGCATGTGCGGCAAGGTGGCTGGCCGATCCACACCATATTATCGGTGTAAGTCAATTTATCTGTTTTTCCTCTAGTCAAACCATTTTCGAAACTGGAATTGTTTGGCAAAGATACAATTTCGGTATGAACGTCATCATGTGTCTTAATGGAAAATTTTATATTTATTCCTCACAGAAAGCGAGAAGGTGTCGGCCAGCGTCGGCGGCGGCGACGACCTCAACGGCAACGGTGATGGTGGTGGTGGTGGTGGTGATGTAGGTGCTCTTCGTGGGCTCTTTTGAACCTTATGAATATATGATTTTTCCCTGGGTTCCCTGGTGGTGGTGGTGGTGGTGGAAATATAAACTCCTAGATTGATGCGTGATTACAGGAATTTTTCTTTTGTAATTTTTGAAATTGTCGATGTTGTTATTGTTGTTGTTGCTGCTGTTGTTGTTGTTGTTGTTGTTGTTGTTGTTTTTGTTGTTGTTGTTGTTGATAGTTTGTTCGTTCATTTCTTTGTCTGGAGGTGTTGGTGGTGGCGGTGCTGCTGTTATTGTTGTTGTTCTTGTTGCTATTGTTGTTGTTAGCGGTGGTGGTGGAGGTTGGGCGGAGGAGGGGGGTCAATGTTTAATTAAGCCGTATCTTTTCGAAAACAGTCATGGCAAAGTTATTAAAAATGTAAACTGTTGAGAAATCATTATAGTTATTGATTTTTATTGTTGTTGTTTGTGTTGTTGTTGTTGTTGTTGTTGTTGTTTTTGTTGTTGATTCAAGAAATATGAGAAAATATAAGGAAAATGGTTATTAATATTATTATTTTTTTTTTGTTTTACTTATATGTTTACATTCGTTTCATACAATTATTATATTTATTTTCATTTTACCACCATATCTTCTTCTTCTTCTTCTTCTTCTTCTTCTTCTTCTTCTTCTTCTTCTTCTCCTACACTTTTCCTACTACTACTACTACTACTACTACTACTACTACTACTACTTCTGCTACATCTAGTTTTGATTTTCTGCTCCTCCCCTTCCTCCTACTCCCGCTTTTTATTATTATCATTGTTATTTTCATTCTTTTTATTATTATTATCATTATTATTATTATTATTATTATTATTATTATTATTATTATTATTATTATTATTATTATTATTATTATTATCATTATTATTATATTTATTATCATTTATAATTATTATTATTGTTGTTGTTGTTGTTGTATTTGTTGTTATTATTATTTTTAGAAAATCATTACTTTGAATATTAGAAATCATTACTTTTTTTCTAATTATAAATATTCTAAATGTGTAACTGTTTATCATAAACTCATCATCATCCATCATCATCATCATCATTCATCATCATCATCATCATCGTCTTCATCATCATCATCACATCCATCATCATCAATCATCAAGCATCATCATCATCATCATCATCATCATCATCATATCATCATCATCATCAAGCACATCATCCATCATCATAATCATCATCATCATCATCATCATCATCATCATCATCATCATCATCATAATCATCATCATCATAATCATCATCATCATCATCATCATCATAATCATTATCATCATCATCATCATCATCATCATCATCATCATCATAATCATCATCATCATCATCATCATCATCATCATCATCATCATCAGCATCATCCATCATCATCATCATAATCATCATCATCATCATCATATCAATCATCATCATCATCATCATCATCATCATCATCATATCATCATCATCATCATCATCATCATCATCATCATCATCATAATTAATCATCATCACATATCATCATCATCATCATCATCATCATCATAATCATCATCATCATAATCATCATCATCATCATCATCATAATCTTATCATCATCATCATCATCATCATCATCATCATCATAATCATCATCATCATCATCATCATCATATCATCATAATCATCATCATCATCATATCATCATCATAATCATCATCATCATCAATCATCATCCATCATCATCATCATCATCATCATATCATCATCATCATCATCATCATCATCACATCATATCATAATCATCATCATCATCATATCATCATCATCTCATCATCATCTAATCATCATCATCATCATCATATAATCATCATCATCATCATCATCATCATCATCATCATCATCATCATCATCATCATCATCATCATCATCATCATCATATCATCATCATCATCGTCATCATCATCATTCTCGTCGTCGTCGACTTTACCATTATCATTACCATTGTCACAATGTTTTTCAATAAATGTTATGCGTGTTTCCACAGCACCACCAGGTGCACATCCGTGTCCCTGAGGTGCACATGGCATTGCCTGTTTAGAAATTTAGAATCGTATTTGCATACTACATCAACTGTGTTGTGTTGTGGAAGTTTATTTCTCTTCTTTTTTACCACCACCGCCACCACTCTATTTTTTTTTTTTAGTGCTTTTTGTCTTTGCTGTAGAATACGTGATAAGTGAATCGTGCATATTATGTTGTTTGTGTTTCGCTGATTCTCCGTGATTTCTGTTTTTTTCTGTTTTAGGGTCGGAAGAGGAGTCGGTGGAGTATGTGGGCTGTGACCTGTGTTATATTAATGGCTGGTAACAGAATACAAGGCGAATTGTATGAGTGAATTGGTTTTATTGTGATGGGTATTAACTATGTAAGGGTATCTAGTGGATAATTATATTGCTTTAAAATTTTGGCAGAAAATTAGTAATTTCGGAGTGGGTTCTAAGTCGAATTCAGCGACACCGGTGTTCAACGGGTACTTGTTTTATCGGCCGTGAAATGATAAAAAGCAAAATCAACCAAGGCAGAATTTGATTTTAGACTGTAAAGGCAGATGAAATACCGATAAGCACATTGCCCGGAGTTCTAACGATTTACAATCTGTGTGTGATTATATTGTTTTCAAATTTTGGGACAAGGGCAACGATTTCGAGATGGCGTTAAAGTGATTATACCGACCTTTCTTATTTCTTTATTGCCCACAAGGGGCTAAACATAGAAGGAACAAACAAGGACAGGCAAAGGGATTAAGTCGATTAAATCGACCCCAGTGCGTAACTGGTCCTTAATTTATCGACCCCGAAATGATGAAAGACAAAGTCGACCTCGGCGGAGTTTGAACTCAGAACGTAAAGACAGACGAAATACCGCTAAGCATTTTGCCCAGCGTCCTAACGACTCTCCCAGCCCCCCGACCCTTTAGGAATGGATATATTCTTTTCTACTCTAGGCACAAGACCCGAAATATTTGAGGAGGGAGCCAGTCGATTAGATCGACCTCAAGATGCAACTGAACGTAGCGGCAGACGAAATACCTATTTCTTTACTACCCACAAGGGGCTAAACACCGAGAGAACAAACAAGGACAGACAAACGGATTAAGTCGATTATATCGACCCCAGTGCGTAACTGGTATTTAATTTATCGACCCCGAAAGGATGAAAGGCAAAGTCGACCTCGGCGGAATTTGAACTGAGAACGTATCGGCAGACGAAATACCGCTAACCATTTCGCCCGGCGTGCTAACGATGATTAAATATAAAACTGAATGCTCTTCCTTGTCTGTCGTTATGTCGATGCGCCGGCGCCCGTGATTTTGCCAGGGATTATCCCCAGACTTGCAAGGAATGGAGGAGCTGGAGAAATAAGTGGGCAGTTGTTTTATTGCGCTTGTTGCATAGAGAGAACATTAAGTTAGTAGCTTTTTCTGCTGTTGTATTTTTGTGGTTGTCTACGGCTAACTATAGAATCGAGTTTTCAAAATTTAGTTTAGATTTTGAACGCAAGTTATGGCCTCCACTCTCATAGGCGCATGAGTGGCTATGTGGTAAGTAGCTTGCTTACCAGCCACATGGTTCCGGGTTCAGTCCCACTGCGTGGCGCCTTGGGCAAGTGTCTTCTACTATAGCCTCGGGCCAACCAAAGCCTTGTGAGTGGATTTGGTAGAAGGAAACTGAAAGAAGCTCGTCGTATATATATATATATATATATATATATACATATGTATGTGTGTGCATATGTTTGTGTGTTTGTGTTTGTCCCCACAACATCGCTTGACAACCGATGCTGGTGTGTTTACGTCCCCGTAACTTAGCGGTTCTGGAAAAGAAAGCGAGAGAATAAGTACTAAGCTTACAAAGAATAAGTCCCGGGGTCGATGTGCTCGACAAAAGGCGGTGCTCCAGCATGGCCGCAGTCAAATGACTGAAACAAGTAAAAGAGTAAAAGTGTATATGCTTTCTCCCTAACGATCATTACGTGATGTTAGAATGACCCCCCCCCTTTATTTTATTTATCCGGGTTTTTACAATTCCACTCTGATTTAGTCATTTGTTATTTTAACATTAGTGTTACTTTATCCTTATCTAAATCTTTTTCTGCGGTGTAGTTAGTTTACACTTTGTATGTTATTGTTTCCTTATATACAATAAACATAAAAATTTTGTTTTCTTCACGTTTCCTTAGAATTCAGTTCCCCTTGCTTCCAAGAAATTGTCTAATGCCACAGATATTGCATTGTAGTAGAGTTCTCTTTCTATGCGGCTCCACCCTTCCTGTTTGCGGACCGTTGAATTTATCTATATCAATTTAAAGTAGTGTTTTCGAAATACGCCTAGCGCCTCCTTGCTTTTTTTTTCTACTCCCCCCCCCTCCCAACCCTGAGCTCTTTAACTCACTTAACTTCCTCTTTTTCAAAGTTGAAACTGTACTCTTTTACTCTTTTAATTGTTTCAGTCATTTGAGTGTGGCCATGCCGGAGCACCGCCTTTAGTCGAGCAAATCGACCCCAGGATTTATTCTTTGTAAGCCTAGTACTTATTCTATCGGTCTCTTGCCGAACCGCTAAGTTACGGGGACGTAAACACACCAGCATCGGTTGTCAAGCGATGTTGGGGGGACAAACACAGACACACAAACATACACACACACATATATGTATATATACATATATACGACGGGCTTCTTTCAGTTTCCGTCTACTAAATCCACTTACAAATCTTCGGTCGGCCCGAGGCTATAGTAGAAGACACTTGCCCAAAATGCCACGCAGTGAGACTGAACCCGGAACCATGTGGTTGGTGAGCAAGCCACTTACCACACAGCCACTTCTACATCTATGAACTGAGGAGGAGGAGGAGGAGGAAGAGTATGAGGACGACGACAACGACGAGGATGAAGAAATATAAAGTAGATATTTTAAAAAGAGAAAACAGTATTCGATGCCAAAATGAAATCAAAGTTGATCCTTGGATGAGGAGATGTTTTTGTCAGAAATTTGTGTATTGTTCGTGATTTCAGCCGTCCAAATTTTTTATTGCCGTCTCTTAAAGGCGAGAAGGCAACCACATAAAAGATCACTGTCAACTTGGACTGCAGAATAGCCTATTATTTCCTCCTCCAAATATTTTATGGAATACATTTACAAAACTAGCTTTAAAATGGAGAGGTTGAATATGATGAAGGAAGGCTCTGTCACACCGTCTACGCCATGTATTAAATTAACTCAGAAATCTACTAAATGCCTTAATTGCGAGCCCTATTCTTGCCCAAGAAGAACTAAATACCGGTTTGCCAATTATAATTGCTAACACGGTTACTAGCATATTATCACAGTCGTTCAGAATAACAAATTTATAGCAGCCTTGGAGGTCACAATTACCCTGAGGCTTTCAATGCCGGCCACGAAAACACGGTGAACCATATCAACAACTACAAAGGCATTAAAGTGAATATCGACAACAACACTTGCGTAATGACAAGTACATTTCTTTCATTTGCCGGCATAACAAGTACACAGACACAGCATTAGCTTCGAGGCAGCTGTAATGTCAAAGAGAAGTGTACGGATGACGCTGTGAAGCCAGTTTCATTGTGCACTTGACATACGCACTGATATTCAGCATCGCCAAACAGGTTTCTTTTCTTACACATACACGAAGAGATAAAAATTCGAGACGAAAATATCTCTACACCAAACCAATTCCAAATGTGCTTGAAACATGTATAACCTACAGTGGGAGTACTTGGAAAAAGGGAGACGAAATGTACGATGGTATCACTCTGTTACAAATAGTAAGAAGCACACACACTTGACAACAGCGTGCATCTCACAACTCTCTGTCTGTCTAACTGTCTGTCTGTGTGTGTATATATATATATATATATATACAAAGTTAATCCAAACATGAAAACACAAAGAGAAAACACAACAACGCCAGGACGTGGAACAAATATAGTATTATTGGACGCTCAGGAAGGGAAGAAGAAAGGTTTAACGTTTCGAGCAGAGCTCTTCGTCGGAAACATAGGAGAAGGAAAGATCCAGAGAAGGGAAGACAGAGGAAAAAAATCGCCAACGGTACACACGCGGTCACATTTTGAAATTATATATATATATATATATATATAATATATATATATATATATATAAAGTTAATCCAAACAAGAAAACACAAAAAAACACAGCAACGCGAGGACGTGGAACAAATAAAGTATTATTGGACTCTCAGGAAAAAAGTGAAGAAGGAGCGTTTAACGTTTCGAGCGGAGCTCTTCGTCGGAAACAAAGGAAAATGAAAAATCCCGAGAAGGGAAGACAGAGGAAATATATATATATATATATATATATATATATATTATATATGTACAAAATTTAGAGGATTGACCACTAAAAGTGGACAGCTTGTATACTAGAAATAGACGTCAAAATCGCAATGCTGGATTTCGTTCGAGCGACCTGTATCTAGTTCTAGAAATTGTGTTTCGTAAACGACAGACTTTGCTGATGAACCTGCAGATGTTTATGTATTCATATACGTAAATTATTAGCAAGTGAAACTAATTAGTACATAGGTAATCGTTTTTTATTTCGTATATTTTCATTTGTCTTGTTTATTTTTATGCTTTGGTTTTTTGCTGAATTTTTTCTTGAGAACACATTCTCTGTGGAAAATGGCGGTTTTGACGTCTATTTCTTGTATACAGGCTGTCCACTTTTAGTGGGCAATCCTCTAAATTTTGTATGTAAAATAATTTTTAATCTTCGGATTTTTTAAAATATACTAGACCACTGGTTTTAATTGATTAATATCAATTTCTACCCTTATTTAATTTTAAATAAAAGATGTTCTCTAACCGGTAAATTGACTATTGTAGTTTATTTATTGCAGAGTAATTTCCGATCTCAGCGCGCCAAAGTGAAGGCATTTGAAAGATACACATAAATATAAATTGTGAAACTCTATGCAATGTTGGATTTCGGTCGAGCGACCTGTATCTAGTTCTAGAAATTGTATTTCATAAACGACAGACTATGCTGATGATCTTGCAGATGTTTATGCATTCATATACGTAAATTATTAACAAGTGAAACTAATTAGTACATAGGTAATCGTTTTTTATTTCGTATATTTTCGTATATGGGCTACCATTAAGCAGCAACTGCTAGATAACGTTTATATAACATTCACATTATAATTCGAATAATAATAATTCACCAGACAAGAGTTGAGAAACAATTGCTGTGATTTACGATTAAAGACTTAATTCCATCTTGTTTTACAAATTTTTATATGTATATATATACAAAGAGAGAGACGGTGTAGAGAGAGGCGAAATATTATTCAAAATAGTATTCAGTGTTAAATAGTGAGAGTGGTTTATAGTTTTGACTACTGGTACCTTCCAAAGTTCGAGATCATTAGACCATTTGCGATGTCTCTTCCAGTTCAGTAAGTTCAGACTTCATACAATACCGAGTCCAAATTTGCTTTTCATCGCTCCAATGTTGGAGCATATAAATAAATAAAACACCTGTAAATTACAGAGTGACGGTTTATTCAACAATTTTTTTTTCAAAATTTTGGCTTTGTGCCGAAGTTGTTCGCAATATATCCTGGGAGTTGAATGTCTGCGAGAATCAGCTTTGCTTTTTATACAAGCGAAGTATTAGAGTCGATGTTATCGCCTAACGCCCACATCAGTTAGTTGGTCATGTACTTCACTATGAAAACATCATCACTGTCATCTTCGAAGTGGTCAAATATATCATCATCATCTTCATCTGCAAACACAAAAACAACAACAGTAGTAGTAATAGTAGTAGTTTTGAATGTGGCATTTTTTGAAAATCTATGAATTAAATAACCCTGAAATGAGGAATTTCTTGCATTGTATATTGTTATTCTCCGACTTGTTGGTCGCACATAACTCATAAGCAAACTTGAGAAAATGCATTTATTTCATCACAATTTTTTTAATAAGAATTAAGGAGGGTATGAATATTTTTGAGGACGACTGTATATATATATATGAGTGTGCGTGTGTGTGTGTGTGTGTGTATGTGTGTGTATACTACACGTTTCACACACACACACACACACACACACATATATATATATATATATGTGGAGGCGCAATGGACTAGTGGTTAGGGCAGCGGACTCGCGGTCGTAGGATCGCGGTTTCGATTTCCAGACCGGGCGTTGTGAGTGTTTATTGAGCGGAAACACCTAAAAGCTCCACAAGGCTCCGGCAGGGGGTGGTGATCCCTGCTGTACTCTTTCACCACTCTTTCTCCCACTTTCTTCTGTTGGCCTGCTCGCTTAGCCAGCGGGGTGGCGTCATTCGAAGGCTAAAACAATGCGAACGCATTGTGACCAGCGATGTGTAACTACATCTGATGGACTGGTCGGAAAAAAGCAAAAAAAAGCATATATATTTATATACTTTATAATAGGGTTCAGTTTAGAAATAGCAGTCAAAGAACCTTTGCTATTTCCTCTACTTTAAAAAGAGACTCCCGGAAAAACAAATTACTCGAAAACAATCCACGAAGGCAGAGAGGGAAAATAACGAAAATCAATCGATATTAGATTACCCATGTACGCGTTTCGGAATTAGATCGGTATAGAGAATTTGTAATTTATACTTTACCCGAACATTTTCCTCATCAGCATGGAACTTCACACTCTGCCTTCGTGGATTGTTATTATTATTATAATTATACATATATATATAAAGTTAATCCAAACAAGAAAGCACAAAAAACACAACAACGCGAGGACGTGGAACAAATATAGTATTATTTGATGCTCAGGAAAGAAGGAGGGTTTAACGTTTCGAGCGGAGCTCTTCGTCGGAAACATAGGAGAAGGAAAGATCCAGAGAAGGGAAGACAGAGGAAAAAAAATCGCAATATATACAGAGAGAGAGAGAGAGAGAGAGAGAGAGAGAGAGAGAGAGACATAGGGCGGCGAGCTGGCAGAAACGTTAGCACCCCGGGCGAAATGCGTAGCCGTATTTCGTCTGTCGTTACATTCTGAGTTCAAATTCCGCCGATGTCGACTTTGCCTTTCATCCTTTCGGGGTCGATAAATTAAGTACCACTTCGCACTGGAGTCGATGTAATCGACTTAATCCCTTTGTCTGTCATTGTTTGTCCCCTCTATGTTTAGCCCCTTGTGGTTAGTAAAGAAATATATATATATATATATATATATATATATTATATATGTGTGTGTGTGTGTGTGTGTATGTATCTTTGTGTGTGTATATATATATATATATATATATATTATATATATATGTACATTAGTCAATAATGAATACCATTGTAATATTTTGAAAAAGAGCAAGAGGGAACTTTGGACATGTTTTCGCTATAATTTTGACCTAAGCAGTAGAGTGAACACTTACTTCTTCGTATTTGTCGAAGTAACGACGAATAAAAGAAGCAGTAAGTAAATATATAATCTTTAAATTGGTTGGTGTAGAAAACAGGATTGTTTAGTTTGGAAAAGAGATAATTCAAGACGCGTAACTTCTCATCTTCTTTTTCTCTTCTCTTTCTTTTTCTTATTTTTACTTTCCTTTCCTTTTTTATCACTTTCTCTCTCTCTCTCACTTTTTTTTTTTTTTTGGTCTTCCATGTTTACATCGTTATCTTGAGCAACTAAAATAAACACCTTGAGTTTCTTGTTTTGTCGTCCAGTAGTTTTCAGTTATTCTTGAATGTCATATTGGCTCGCTTCTTTATCTAGTCTAGCAAACAGCTGAAATTGGAGACGTATTTTCTTTTTTCTATACCAGTTTTCTTTTCTTTGGTAACTTTCAACTTTCAGTTTGATTTTTATCTCTAATTCATTATTATTATTATTATTATTATTATTATTATTATTATTATTATGATTATTATTATTATTATTATTATTATCATAAAATTCGTTCTTTCAATTACTCCTTATCTACGACTTGCTTTACTTATTTTTTCTCCTCGCTGAAATTAACTTCAACTATGGGTTTGAGTTTTTTTTATATACCTCTACATATATGCATTGAAACATGCATACGTGACACCCACTCACGCACACACAGACACACACCCGCATACATATATACATACGCACATACACACACATACTCACATAAACATGCATATGAAATCATTCACTTTTGACAGTTGAGCTCAAAGTGGATAATACATTCAAAGGTAGTGAGTAGCAATTCGGTATATATACACACAAACGCGTATATATATAAATAAATAAATAGATAAATAAATATATATATATGTATGTATACATATATGTTTACATATATATATATATGTATATATATGCATGTATATATATATATATATATAATTTTAATCCAAACGGGAAACAAAAAAACAACAACAATAGAACAATTACAGTATTATTATTAATAGGCGCTCAGGAAATGGAAGCAGGGAGGTATATATATATATATATATATATATATATATATATATATATATACATGTATAGGCCTATAGGCCCTTATTGCTTGTTTTCTTGTCCTGTTTTTATTCCGTTTTATTCCTTCTGGTACTGTAATTTTTTGTAATTGTATTTTTATTATGTATTTGTTTTAATTGTATTGTTTTTACGTCCTGTTTTTGTTACATTTTTTTTCCTTGTTTTTGCCCCTCTGCGAAGGAACTTTATTTAATTCCTTCGCAGGAAGGACTAGTTCTTCGAGACGTGTACTGTCCTACCTTCGAAACACGCTAGAGTTGAACTAGGGACAGCTGATGAAGGGGATTTTTCCTGTGTAGTTGTCTTGTACTCTGTTTTTTCGTTGTTAAAGAATGGTCCGTTCCCTGCTTGTTTTTACTTTTTCGTTTTCGTTTTTCATTTAGTTCTACGTCTAATTGTGGTGTCCTGTACTCACCTATATATATTTATATATGCATGTATATATACATGTAGATGTAGGTACGTACATATACGTATGTATGTTTGCATATATTTTATTTATTACACTATATATATATATATATATATATATATATATATATATATATATATATATATATTATATATATATATATATATATATATAATAATATATATATATATATATATATATATATATATTAATATTTATGTATAAACTTTGAGTGAAATTCTGCCTCGCGTTTCTAGATGGTGAAGAAACAGAAGCTTTCTGTTTTAATTGATATATTTTGTCAAGATAATTACAACCCAGCATTGTTTATGATAATAACCCCCATCTATTTTGCAAGTTGTTGATTTTTCGGGTACAAAATTCCTCAGATTTCGAAGCAACATAGCAGACGGTATCCTTTTTAATCACTTCGCTTTGAGTAATCTGTTTTCCTTTGAATAATGTTGCGATGATCTGAAAAGAATATAAGAAGCGATAAAATAAAAAAAAGTAAGGAGGATGAGGCAAAGGTTCCATATTTTATACGATGATTTTTTTTTACTTTAGTTACCGGGACAATATGTGTTCTTGCATTCTCGTTTAAGGGCAACACCACTTTAAATGATACCGAAAAGGTGCCCTCTTCAAATGTTTGTGCAACACTTCCATTTGACCGTATTATTTCCGAGAATAGTAGTGCTTTGGGATTGAAACCACACTTTGTGGTTAGATACTAACCATTTACGTTTTCTTTCTGTATGATTAGAGAGAGTGGAGGCGCAATGTCCCAGTGGTTAGGGCAGCGAACTCGCGGTCGGGGGATCGCGGTTTCCATTCTCAGACCGGGCGTTGTGTGTGTTTATTGAGCGAAAACACCTAAAGTTTCGGCAGGGGTGGTGACAACCCCTGTTGTACACATTCGCCCCAAATTGCTCTCACTCTTTCTTATTGTTTCTTGGGTAACGCTGCGGTGGACTGGCGTCCCGTCCAGCTGGGGGGAACACATACGCCATAGAAACCGAGAAACCGGGCCCATGAGCCTAGCTAGGTTTGAAAAGGGCGCAAAAAATGATTAGAGAGAACCTACATTTTTTTTATTACTTGTGATGATTCAACCCTGGAAAGGTTTGGTATTTCAGTCTATTCTTTGATGACGAATAGAGGGTAACTCCTTAATTAAACCGACGAGTCGGATGATGAGTAACATTCTCAACATCGTTGTACACTTTCTTAATTAGTAAAAGTGTTTTATGATCGAAGGTTAACTTGGATTAAACTATTGGCAAACTGTCACGAATTTTGTTTGGATTTTCCTCACAGGAGATCAGCATTGACAGAACTTAGTTGTCGATACCAAGGGGATTCTATACCAGAAAAATTTCTCGCTTTAAACTGGTCAAGGCAACGTTTAGAATTTGTAGAATTCGAATAATGCTGCAAATATCACATAGAGTGATTGTGTTATGCTAAATGCTCTGTTGTGTTATCAATGTTTGCGTATCATAAGGCAGCGAACTAGCAGAATTGGTAACACTCTGGGCATTTCGTCCCACTTTACGTTCTAAGTTGAAAATCCGCCGCAGTGTACTTTTACCTTTTGTTATTTTCGTGTCGATAAAATAATTACCAGTTGATTAGTGAGGCCGATGTAATCGATGCACACCCTCCTCCGAAATTGCAGGTCTTGTACCAACATTTGAAACTAATATTCGTATATCAAATGTCTATAGGCTGTGGTTTATATTTCGAGAATGCAAGTGCATTGAACGAATTGCATTCAAACACGCATTCAAGTATCCTATGTAATGATTGTGTTGTATTAGATGTTCTATTGTGTTACCAATGTTCATAAACTGAGTCTCAGTTTTGTAAGTTGTGCAGTATTGAGAAATAGCTATGTACAATACAATATGTGAAAGCAGCCATATTGTAATTGAGAAAACTTTTATATTTCCCTTAACTTCAGAGTTAATTTTTGTCTTCAGTTATAAATAAATTCGTTCATATCTATGATACATACAGTAATATCTAACTGACGAGAGCTTTTTAATTTTGTCAACTCCGGAAGAACAGAAGGCGAAGCAAACTTCAGCGAGATCGGAAATCTGAACTGAACATAATGATTCTGCGCAAAAACGGACGCCATTTTGTCTGGCGTTTTCACGATTCTCCTAATCCGCTGGTTCTCGAGTGTTTTGATACATATCATTTTCGTATTTTCATTACTCAATTCGTCTAAAATTAATGTTAGTGTAAACCCTTATAAAACACACTTCATGAGGCTGTTGCATCTCACACGTTTCCCACTGTCTCAATATATTTATATGGCTTTTCTGTCTTTTCTTATTGACAGTCATCTGCCTTCGTATTCTTTGCATTCTGTTTAATTTGCCTCTTAGCGTCAATATAACGACGTCCAATAGGAATTGATTAGTACTTCAGATAGTGTAGAAGGAAAAATAAAACATAATTAAAAATAGGCTTGAAATATAGCAACAAACAACATTAGTATTATAGTCAACAGCATCATCATCATCATTATCATCATTATCATCACAATTTAGAGATGATGATGATGATGATGATGATGAGGAGGAGGAGGAGGAGGAAGATGATGATGTTGATGATGATGATGATGATGATGATGATGATGATGATGATGATGATGACGACGACGATGATGATGATGGTGATGATATAATTTCGAGCAATAGAGAATAAAGACGAAGAAGATGATGGCGATAATGGGTAATTACATCATTTATTTTTTACATTATTTTTCTTATTACAATTAAACCACTAGTATTGTAATTAGTTAGTCAACAAACAACAGTTTTGGTAGAACTGTGGACAAAATGCAATGGCATATTTTATTGCCACTTGTCAACCTCTGTTGGTTTGCTTTCGTCTTCGAAATTTAGCGGCTCGGCGGAAGGGGTGATAGCATAAGAACCAGATTTTAGAAAATAAGTAATTTAGGGGATTAGATGTGTGTCATATATTCTTTAAACGTTGCTAGGATAAGCACCATTCAAGAATTTATTGAATGTACTGCCGCGATAAACCTAAAGGATTTGTTTTTGCGCGAGAAATTACGCCGAGGTCGAATTTAGCCTTCATCGTTTCTGGACAGAAAGAAAGAGCAAAAACGTAATATAATTGCTGGTCTTGTCGCTAGAAGGTGGTAGGGGTTTGCTCCGAAAGGAGAAAATGTTTAAGAAATATATTACTTGATATTCATTAGACGGATATTTATTTATTATTTTTTTTATTATCTATTTCGCTTTTACTTGTTTCACTCATTGGATTGCGGCCATGCTGTGGTACAGATTGAAAGGGTTTAGTCGACAGAAGGAACTAATGCATTTGAGTACTTTATTTCTTAAGTCTGGTAGTTATACTATCTGTCGTTTTACCGAACCGCTAAGTTTCGAGGACGTATACAAACCAAAAGATGTTGACAAGCGGGAATGGGGGCAAACACAAACTCGAAGACAAACATGGACATACAGACATACATATAAATGTATGAATGCGTATATGTGTATATGTGTGTGCGCGTGAATGTGTATACACACACAGATTTTATAATGAACGCTATAGGTTGACAGGTTTTCACAGAGCTTCCACCAACCAAATTATTCCGTCACAAAGTTACTGGGCAGTGGGACTGAAGCCGACATAATCCTATTTAAAAGAGATACTTAACCCCCCAAAACCATGTCTACGCCTATTTATTTACTTATTTTTCTTCATTTTTATGAAAGTCAGACTGAATCATCTGATTTGCTTGAAAGCAACAATTCTCAATGATGTAACATTCCCGGAATAAATGAAAAATTTTGTTATCTTTTTAAATCAGTTTTCTTTTTTTGTAAATATGGTTAATTCATGTGATTATATTTACTTTAGGCATTAATAAAGCAAACCAACGCCCATTTCTGCTGTTTGTTATCAATACTAATACCATTGTCTCGAGTATTGTTGCTTTATTACAAATATGTAAAATAATATTAAGAATTAGCGTCAGGAAATTAAGACAGATTCGTTTCTACTTTCTACGTCCATATTTATTCCAGTATCGAAAGAAGACAGTAATTAGAAGTTATAATTTCTTTTTGTTATTTTTAGATATACATACGCAACTATATTGCTCAAATCGAAACCGTTGTAATGGAATCATTCACCACTAAATATCAATCCGTAACTCATAAATGTGCTTCGTTTGCTGTACCATAACTACTTTTGCGCATCGGATTTAATTATTCATGCGCCTCTGATTCTCTGATTTTATCCAAATCCAGGCACTTGCCTCTTCTGATTTCTCTGATATTGTGTTCCGTCTAGGCGCCATACTAAAGCGCTAACGAAATGTTCTCAGTCGTTCTTCCTCGATCACTGCCTTTTAGAATTCTCTTCACCTCCATGGTCTTCCTACAGTTTCTGACTTCAAGTTGTTTAGTATGAGCATCATTCACATTTGCTACACCAGCTTCAGGTATCCTGAGAGAAACCCATTTCCTGCTGCCTAAACCATTTAACCCAAATGGATCTTTCAAGTATAGTGGGCCTGTGTGCGTGGAATGACAAAAGGAACTGCTACAAAATGTAGGCTTCTTAATGCTTTGTCGTGGTTTGACCCGGACCGAGTAAACTTATGAAAAACTACGGTGCAAGCATTTATATCCTGCATTCTCCCCCAACATAATGTGTGCAGGTAGCTTCATGCATGATTACTCTTCGAAGTCGGTAAAATATGAAACGAAAGAGATTTGGTTGTCCATTGTAAAGGATCACAAGATCTCTCGATAACCAAATCACAAAATCTTTTGTTCACAAGATCTTTCGTTGCTATACTTCCTAATCTTTATCATTTCATCGCCATGTGTCGAGGTTTTTGTTACAAAACTCTTGTGTTCAGATGTGATAATTGTTATGAAGTTTTACTTATATCCTATAGAGAACGTTGCGTGTATATCTTTATCAACAGGAAGAACAGCATGATCACCACCAGTTGGGAGACGACCGTTCATACCGGCCATGTTTTCCGATTACCTGATAAAATATAGCTCAGATGTGGAGGCGCAATGGCCCAGTGGTTAGGGCAGCGGCTCGCGGTCATAGGATCGCGGTTTCGATTCCCAGACCGGGCGTTGTGAGTGTTTATTGAGCGAAAACACTTAAAAGTTCCACGACGCTCCGGCAGGGGATGGTGGTGATCCCTGCTGTACTCTTTCACCACAGCTTTCTCTCACTCTTACTTCCTGTTTCTGTTGTACCTGTATTTCAAAGGGCCGGCCTTGTCACTCTCTGTGTCACGCTGAATATCCTCGGGAACTACGTTAAGTGTACACGTGTCTGTAGAGTGCTCAGCCACTTACACGTTAATTTCACGAACAGGCTGTTCCGTTGATTCGGATCAACCGGAACCCTCGTCGTCGTAACCGACGGAGTGCTTCCATAGCTCAGATTGAAACCACTACCAAGACGGACCGAGAATTGTCTCTCGTTGATTCGCAGAAATAAAACCAAACTCACCTCCAAATTATTCTTACCGCCTTGAAAAACGAAGACATATTTATTTTCCATCAAACGCCATTTAGAGAGATGTTGATGATGACGGTGATCATGGACAATTAATTCTTCACTGTGGTAGACAGCAGCTGCTTGGAAAATGTATAATTTTCATTTATAGCTGTGCAAAACAAACTCATCTGTTGTTAATGGATGCTCAGACATAATCTATCAAGAAAGTATTGGAAACAAATTCATCATCCCCCCTCTAACGCACAATTTCTTTTAGTGAGCATGTGTGTGTGTGTGTGTGTGTGTGTGTGTAGAAATTGACTTGATATTTTGGGAGTGAATCAGCCGCATCCGAATCCCTTAAACTCAGAGGAAACCCTGTAAGGGTCTTGGGCGATGATGACAAACATATTGAGCAAGAGTTGGCAACCTCGCTTACCTTGAGAAATACTTTAATATATATATATAATATATATATATATATATATATATAATATATATATATATATAGTGGGAAAGTGGACAGAGACCACTCGGTTATATTTTTCGATTAATTTTTCGTTGTTTTTCGCCTTTTATTTGTTTTAATTATTAGACAATTTATATATATATAGCAGTATCGCCCGGCGTTGCTCAGGTTTGTAAGGGAAATAACTATAAAGCATTTTTAGAGAGTTATAGCCAAAAAATAGCAAAAATGGAAAAAAATGATGGTAATTTTTTTTTTTAGTTAAAAAAGGTGGAGTTGCATCCCCTAGACAGTTGTGTTTTGATTCTGGACCCCATGTCGAATTTATCGATTTTTTTAGAACTGGGGGAACTTTTCAAAATGTTCGCTGCGTTAGTTTTGAATTATGACATTGGGCTATGTGGTGTGTCAAGTTTCATCAGAATCGGTTGAAAGCCGTGGTCAGGGTGAGGGTACAAGCAAACAGACACACAGAAACACGCACAGACAAACTGCCGTTTATATATAGAGAGATATATGTATATGTGTGTGTATGTATGTATATATATGCGTGTATGTATATATATGTATGTATGTGTATATATATATATATGCAGGTATGTATATATATATATGTATAAATATATATATATATGTATATGTATTTATATATAATATATATGTGTGTGTATGTGTGTGTTAGTAAAAGTGTTTGTTAGAAAAGGAAACCCTTAATGGAAAGCAAACTGAAGAGGAAAAGAGAAATGAGAAAAAGATTCAAGTAGGTGGATAATGTCTGGAACTGGATAAGCTAACAAAACCAACGCTTACGTAAAGCGTGCAGGAATAAGATTGATATGGCAACCCAAGATATTGATGCTGTTAAGAATCGATGATGAATGATGATGGTTAATCAACCCCATGATAAAATCTGTTATAAACGATGGAGATTCCTATGTACTATTGAAATGGATGTTTGTTTTTTTATCACATTAGATGAAAGGAGATGTGTGACAATCATCAGTAGGTCAGGTTAGTTTTCCTTTTCTGCTTAGCATGTTTATTCCAGAACCATCTTGAATGACCTCGAAGTGGCTTCTCATCCACATTTGTCTCCAGATTCTACTTCCTTTCTGTCAAAATTTCTTTTATAGGCACCGGAGTGGCTGTGTGGTATGTAGCTTGCTTACCAACCACATGGTTCCGGAGTCAGTCCCACTGTGTGGCACCTTAGGCAAGTGTCTTCTACTATAGCCTCGGGCCGACAAAAGCCTCGTGAGTGGATTTGGTAGAGGGAAACTGAAAGAAGCCCGTCGTATATACTACTATAGCCTCGGTCCGACCAAAGCCTTGTGAGTGGATTTGGTAGACGGAAACTGAAAAAAGCCCGTCGTATATACTACTATAGCCTCGGGCCGACCAAAGCCTTGTGAGTGGATTTGGTAGACGGAAACTGAAAGAAGCCCGTCGTATATACTACTATAGCCTCGGGCCAACCAAAGCCTTGTGAGTGGATTTAGTAGACGGAAACCGAAAGTCCGTCGTATATATATATACATATATATATATATATATGCATATGTATGTGTGTGTATATGTTTGTGTGTCTGTGTTTGTCCCCCAATATCACTTGACAACCGATGCTGGTGTGTTTATGTCCCGGTAAATTAGCCGTTCAGCAAAAGAGACCGATAGAATAAGTATTAGGCTTACAAAGAATAAGTCCTAGGGTCGATTTGCTCAACTAGAGGCGGTGCTCCAGCATAGCCGCTGTCAAATGACTGAAATAAGTAAAAGAGCAAAAGAGTAAAAGAGTTAAAATGGAGAAAATTTCCTAAGAATATTGTATTGATGTAAGATGAATATTGTAAGATGATTTATTTTGTTTTGTTTCTTTCCATCAAAGTACAAGAGAGGATATGTGTGACAACCAGTAGCAGACGAAATAAATTATTCTATACTTCTTGTTTTGCTTGCTTCTTCCTCGACCGTCTAAATTAATCTCATAAAGGTTTCTTGTACTCTTTTTGCCACATGATTCGACGCCTCTCAAAAATTTTCCTCTATCACTTTGGTTCTTTCAGAAGCTTGAGCTCGTTAGCAAAGAACCCCAGCTTAGCAGCTGTAGCTTAATGTTTTTATTAGAAGGTAGCCGAGGTGCTCTTATTCTCACCATATACTTATTTCTTTATTACCCACAAGGGACTAAACACAGAGGGAACCAACAATGACAGACATAGGTATTAAGTCGATTACATCGACCCCAGTTCGTAACTGGTACTTAATTAATCGACCCCGAAAGGATGAAAGGCAAAGTCGACCTCGGCGGAATTTGAACTCAGAACGTTTCGACAGACGAAATACCGCTAAGCATTTCGCCCGGCGTGCTAACGTTTCTGCCAGCTCGCCGCCTTATATATTCTCACCATATACTCCTTTGCATAGCTTTTCATTACTGTTATTGTTGTTATCGTTCCTATTAACTCTAATTGCTGCAGCGGCAGTGGAAGTTGTTGGTAGGGAGGTGGTTGGTATTGGTGGCAACATTAGTACTTTCCCTGGGGCGGCGAGTTGGCAGAATAATTATTTGGCCGGGCAAAATGCTTAAGGATATTTTGACCTTCCTTGAGTTCAAATTCCGCCGAGGTCGCCTTTGCCTTTTACTCTTTTCGCGGGCGATAAAATAAGTACCAGTTGAACGTTGGGATCGATGTAAGCGACTTATCTCCAACCCGAAATTGCTGGCCTTGTGCCAAAATTTGAAACTTTTACTGATGCTTTCACAAAAGCAGCGAGTGGCCGAATAATTAGCTCGCCGGGGAAAATGCTTGGTGACATTTCGTTCATATTTTCGTTCTGAGTTCTAATTACGCCGAGGTCTACTTTGCTTTTCATCGTTTCGGTCGTTCCTCCTTTTACCGGGGTTTTGTAGAAGATGCCATCTCGTTACATTAACATGTTTTACGAAATGAAATTTTGAAAAGATGCTTTAAAAATTTTAGCCTTAAAGGAACCGGAAATAAGAGCCGGAAAAAGAAAAGCTAAAAAAAGAAAACAAACAAACAGTAAACGTTTTGTAACAGTCACCCACCTTTTAAGAAATCTGTCCCCTTCATCTTCAATTTCCTTTCTAACTTGAAGTTGAAAAAGTTGCTGAAAGCTTTACAGAAAAGAGCAAATATTATTATATTGTCATAATACAATATTTTAAGGGATATATGGCAGAATGCCCAAGGACATACTCTACAGAGAGCTTGTTAGGGGTACTAGGTCTGTGGAAAGACCGTTCTTAAGATACAAGGATGTTTGCAAAAGGGACATGAAGGCCTGCGGCATCAATATTAGCAACTGGGAAGCAGTTGCCAGCAACTGTGGAGATTGGCGACGGACCGTAAAAGAGGGAACACAAAGGAGTGACAGAGAGGGAGAGAGAGGAGAAAATGGAAAGACAAGAAAAGACGTCAACAAGAAAGTATGACATTACAACCAGCCAGGAAAAGTCTTCGCTACATTTACGGTACCTGCCAGAGGGAGTGTTTGTCCAGGATAGGACTACACACCCACAGCAGGAGATGTATTAAGACATGAAATGTAAAAGCCAGACTAGAGTATTTTATGCGCAACTCCATTGTCCCCTGAGACAAAAAGGATGATGCCAACAATATGTCGAATTAGGCTATGGATATAAATTTTAATAGCTGTCGGGTATATAAAATATTTATAGGCAACCTGAGCAGAATTCGAACCCAAAACACGATATGTAGAATGGGGAATCTGAAAACAAATTTCGAAAAATATTCAATATTTGAATGTTATGTTCCAGCACATTTACCATTCTCTGCCATTTCCTTTACATCTTACCATTCTAACTCATTTACTTTACAAGAGGGAATATTATTATGAAATGGATTTCATCTATGAAAATGGATTGATGTAATAATGTTGATTGCTTGCCAGCTGCTAGCTGTCAGATGTCAATCAAATGTTGCAGTGAATCGAACCTAAGACTTCAATTTCGATCTTGTCTAATGCATTGCTAACAGGATTCTAATACGTTAGAAATATAATAAGGATCAACGTTGCTATTAGCAGCCAGACATCTACATAGTGGTCGGCTGTCTTAGTTGCTGACGTTGTTGTTGTTGTTGCTCGAGTTGACGGTGGCGATGGCGGCTACACTGGTATTGCTGTTGTTGTTGTTGTTGTTGTTGTTGTTGTAGGTAGTGCTGGTGGTTATTATAGCGATGATGTACTTGATGGTGGTGTGGAAGTGTTTCTTTTGATTATTTTTGTGTTTTGTTTTTGCTCTATTCTTACTCTGGCTGTCGGCGTTGTTGGTGATGACCGTGATAAAAGTATTGACAATAATAAAGAATAGTGGTGAAGTACAGAGGAGGCAGCAGCGATGGTGGTGGTGGTTGTGATGGTGGTGGCGGTGGCGGCGGTGGCGGCGGCGGTGGTGGTGCCAAGGCGGCGGTGGCTTGGTGGTGGTTGGTGGTGGCGGCAGTGGTGGCGGCAGTGGTGGCGGTGGTGGTAGTGGTGGTGGTGGTGGTGGTGGTATTGGTGGTGGTGGTGGCGATGGTGATTAATTGGTGAGGGTGGTGGTGTTGGTGGCGGCGGTGGTGGTGATGGTGGAGGTGGTATTGGTGGTGGTGGTGGTGGTTTATTGGTGGTGTTGTTGTTGTTGTTGTTATTTGTGGTGGTGGTGGTGAGAGCAGCCTAGACGATGGTGGTTACGACGTCTGTTGGCGTTGGCGTAGTCGTAAGTAATGTTGGAAGTAATGGAGGTTATGT
>NC_043009.1:59056548-59069048 GCF_006345805.1 Octopus sinensis
TCTATCATACCTTCAATTTTGGTCAACTTGCGCCGCAGGGTCTTAGATGATATAGTGTTAGTTGAAAGCTACCAAACCTGCCACACACACACACACACGGACAACTTCATCTTTATATATAAAGATAAAGATTACACCATCAATGAAGCTTTTCTTTGCCCCACCCTTCTGAGAACATTTGCAGCTACGTAAACTATATGTTTGACAACTTTATCACTGATTGTACCTCACTATTACGTTAAGATTATATGTATTTATTGAGTATTCGGTATTTTATGCGGTAAGACAATGAACAAGCACTTCAGTTCATCGAAAAACTGGAATGTTCATCAGCGAAAACGTCTGCATATAAGTCTACAAAAAGATCTATTAGGAATAAGAGATGTTTCTAGTTCTGTCAAACTGGAAAGGAAAAAAAAGAGAGATTTTGATATAATAAAATAAACTGGTAAGTATCGTGTTACAGAAACATATACAGATGTATGTTTGTAAGTGTGTGTATATGTGTGTATGTGTGTGTGTATACATGTACTAATTTCCATCATCTATCATGTATAATGCGTGCATACATACATTACATTTCCTACATATATATTACTTGCATACATACGTACATGCATTCATACATATACATATAAGAACATACATACATATACATATAAGAACATACATACATGCATACATACATACATATATACATATAAACTTGCATGCATACATACATATAAACATACATACATACAGATATAAGAACATACATACATGCATACAAGCATACATACATACATACATACATACATATATACATACATACATGCATACATGCATACATACATACATACATACATACGTACATGCATACATACATACATACATACATACATACATACACACACACATACATACATACACACATACATACATGCATACATACATATGGTGTAAATTTGCTGAAGGAAAGATAAATTCAAGTAAGCTATATGGATAGCAAAAAATCAAGAGTAGTGAAACAAAAAGCACAGTGAACAAAAGAGAAACAAGAAAATATCAAATTAATGGCACAGTCTTAGGAAAAACCCCAAAGAATATGACAAAACAGAAAATCCCTAAGCCTAGATCTGATAACAGGATATTGTTTCATGAATCTCACCTCTTATCGCCCAGGATTGATAATGCAGTATGGAAAGAGCATCAGAAATAACAATGGTGAGTTAGGCGTGGCAAAATGCTTGCCAACTAAAAATTTTTATATTCATATTCCGAAACACACATAAAGCGATCAGATTTAATATAACGCTCAAAAGTTAGCTACAGAAACACTGGTTGTAAATTTAAGGACAAGGCCAGCAGTTTCGTGGTAATTATTTCATCGACCTCGAAAGGATAAAAAGCAGAGGTGACCTTGGCGGCATTTGAACTCAGAACGGAGACATGTGTGAAATGCTTGCTAAGCATTTTGTCCGGCGCGATAACGGTTCTGACAGCTCACCGACACCAACACTACTACCAGAACATTATGAATGTAATGTCCGTTGTGGGTTGCACAAATGCTTTTATAGAACCATAGGGAAACCAGTAATATTATAACATCTGTGAGGCGGCGAGCTGGCAGAACCGTTAGCACGCCGGGCGAAATGCGTAACGTTATTTCGTCTGTCTGTACGTTCTGAGTTCAAACTCTGCCGAGGTCGACTTTGCCTTTCATCCTTTCGGGATCGATAAATTAAGTACCAGTTACGCACTTGGGTCGATGTAATCAACTTAATCCATCTGTCTGTCCTTGTTTGTCCCCTCTGTGTTTAGCCCCTTGTGGGTAGTAAAGAAATAGGTATTTCGTCTGTTTTTACGTTCTGAAATCAAATTCCGCCGAGGTCGACTTTGCCTTTCATCCTTTCGGGGTCGATTAAATAAGTAGCATTTACGGACTGGGGTCAATCTAGTCGACTGTCCCCCTCCCTTCAAAAATTTCGGGCCTTGTGCCTAGAGTTGAAAAAATAACAACTGTGACATATGTATATGTGTGCATATATACGTATGCATATGTGTGTGTGTGTGTGTGTGTGCGTGCGCTTACACAGGTATGTATATGTGTAATATATATTATATATATACAGTATATATACATGTATCCACATACACACGCACTTAAATGTATATATGTACAGCTTTATGATGTTTATCATTTACTTGTTTCGGTCAATAAATTGTGGTCATGATGGAGCATCGAGTCCAAGAAGTTTTACTCGTCCCCAGTATTCATTTTGCTAAAGCCGGGTGTTCATTCTGTCAGTATATTTTGCTAAACGGTTAAGTTACAGGGACGTAAACCCACTAACACCGACTGTCGAGTAGCGAAGCTAGAGGACAACCACGAACGAGAAAGACCCGCACACAGATACATACATACATATATATATATGTGTATATATATATATATAGAGAGAGAGAGAGAGAGAGATATTATATATATATACGAGCAGATCGCCCACTCGTCCAATAGGCGGCGCTGAATAAAAAGCAATCAGTGTTTTGTTATCATTAAAAAATAATTAAGCATGCCTATATTTTAATAAAACTTTTGGTTTTGTTAAACGAAGTTAAGGCAAAAAAAGATAATAAAAGCTTCTTGAGAAACCAAATAGTCTTTCCTTCCTTCATGCCAAGTTTGAAGAAAATATGTCATTTGCAACTTACTTTTTTGATCTCTTAATATACTGAATTTTGTGGCAATATTTCAAGCCAGCCAGCTTTTTTTGTGCAAACTGCACGTGCATTTTTCGAGGCTATTGTTGTAGTAAAAAAGGGTTGTTGTACAAAAAACATACTTCATTTGGTAACCGAGAGATTGCTGAATATTTTCATACCTCATACCTCAAAATGGGCAACTCAGCTTTCGAATCCATAAGGAACATATGCACCACACACAGACACAGACACAGACACGCACAAACTCTGTTTTATATATATACTAGCAGTATCGCCCGGCGTTGCTCGGGTTTGTAAGGGAAATAACTATAAAACATTTTTAGAGAGTTATAGCCAAAAAATAGCAAAAAAATGCATTAAAAATGGAAAAAAATATGATGGTAAATTTTTTTTTAAATCGTTGACTCATCGTAGACATTTTTAGAGAGTTACATCCCTTTAAAAAAAATGCATTAAAATGGAAAAAATGATGGTAAATTATTTTTAAAATCGTAGACTCATCGTAGACGCACGCTAATACCTAGAAGGGCTCGATATGAATCACGACTATAAGATACCCGGTTTTGGTTAAACTGCACCGCAAAATGTGGGAGTAGTTAGGAATTTAAATCGTAGGAGACAGACAGCACACAACCTCTCTTTTATATATAAAGATAGATACAGTGTTGGCAGATATTTCCAGTTATAAATTAATTCTTTTCCCATTAACACTGTACTGAAGATTGTATCTATAAAGAAAAGCCAAGACTCTGTACATACAAACAAGTAAACATACACAAACACACAGACAAATATACACGTACCTACACACAGAAAGACACAGAAACGCGCGCGTTTGATTGTGTCTGTATACGCGTATTCTCTTTATTGTTGTTGCAATTGAAAGTGTAACGCAACATTCAATGCGAACACTTTTAACACACTTCTAATATATTTATCAGATTAATACCAAGCATGTGATATATGTATCTCTGTCAATCTGATTCTTATATGGCCTTGGTAATGGTGAATTTATAAGTCTTGGTTCACGTGGACGCTACGGAGAGTTCTAAGTCGCTCATGTAATCCTAAAACAACATGGAGACCGATATTGTTGTTACCTTCTTTTTCTGTTTATGAAGACACAGAATATAAATAAAGAACTCTTTCATCTGTCTTTCACTTACTATGAAGTTGGACATACATATATACATACATACATACATACATACATACATACATACATACACACATACATACATATATATATATATATATATTTATATATATATAGGAGATGTACTCGCATAGCAAGTAATTTGATCTGAGATCGTGTGCTGAAATCGTGTGCTGAAACGAAAACAATTGCAGCGTGGAAGGTGTTTATAAGCCATTTAAGAAACACACAAAAGCCGTTTGATTCACTTCAACATTTAAGTTTAATTTGTCAAATTATTTTCGTCGCTAATATCCGGGACCTGTTCACTGACAAAAATCCGTGCTGTGTATATATATATATATATATATAAATATATGTGTGTGTGTATGTGGTGTGTATGTGTGTGTGTGTGTGTGTGTGTGTGTGTGTGTGTGTGTGTGTGTGTGTGTGTGACCGCGTGTGTACTGTTGACGATTTTTTTCCTCTGTCTTCGCTTCTCTGGATCTTTCCTTCTCCTATGTTTCCGACGAAGAGCTCCGCTCGAAACGTTAAAACCTCCTTCTTTCCTGGGCATCCAATAATACTATATTTGTTCCACGTCCTCGCGTTGTTGTGTTTCTCTTTGTGTTTTCATGTTTGGATTAGCTTTAATATATATATTATATATATATATATATTATATAATATATATATATATATATATATATATATATATATATATATATATATATATATATATATATATGATCAATAAATATCCGGACTGTTGCCATAGTAACGAAGCTAAAACACGCAGAGTGAAGCTGCTTGGATTCACCTTGAACTCTGCTCTGCAAGCGCACTAAGCTTTATCGTTCTAGCTCACTTACGATGTTTACACCAGTGCTTGCAAGTAATGTGTGTAGCGTTTATTCGAAGCAGTGACCATACCGGAGAAAGTTGAGCAGAGGGTCTGCATCAGATCTTGCCAAAAACTGGACGATGCCTGCTCAGAGGCCGACGCGAAGTTCTCAGAAAGTTTTCATCGTTCTCGATACAGTCAAGATCTTGTGCAACTGAAACCCGATAGCCTATTTGGTCAGCTGAAAGCAGTTTTGGCACAAACTTGGCAGACACAAGTCTCATACCGAAATCCTCAGCGATAATGGACTGAACTGAACCGTAACTAGTCTACACATCATCTGATATCTCGAGGATGGTGATTCAACGATTTCCCCTCAAAGCTGCACATTTCAAAGTTGTAGCAGGACACTTGATGCAGGCTGGAGAGCATATCAGCTGAAAAGTTGTGGCAACAACAAGCGAGATGATGGCACATACCCGTCCAATGTAAATAATGTGAATAATCTGCGATATATTTATAAGTTGTGCTGGTTGCGGGTCTCCTAGAACGTTCGTCATTATCGACATTTTTCGGCCATCTTGGAAACGTCTAAACTACTCATACACTCCTTTATATACACTTTCTGCGACTTTGCGTAGGCCCTGGGTAGGTATCTCCGAGACAACTTTCTGTTTTACGGTCAATGTGACGGTCACACGCTACACACCTCTCTTCCAAGTACTGCTGTAAACAGCGGAAGTAAGCTAGAACGTTAAAACGTAGTGCACAATCACTGCAAAGTTCAAGGTCAGTTTGTACCAAGCAACTCTACTCTCCGTATATTAGCTTCGTTACTATGGCAACGGTCTTTATAATTATTGATCAAACCTTGTACGTATATGCACATATACTTCTACTTATGTAAGTACAAAAGACCTTTTTGCTGTACAGAAGCAAATACACCCGTTTTTATGTGTGTACATGCCTTTGTATGTGTGCGTGTGTGTGAGCGAGTGTGTGTTAGTGTGTGTACTCTAAAAATCCTACGTACAATATTTGGTATTATCTGCTTTCATGTTAAAAAAAGAACAACATACGTAACAGACTGACAGTATACCAGCGGCTACTTATTGTGACGCATAGACAACGAGAGAGAGAGAGAGAGAGAGAGAGAGAGAGGTGTGTTGGAGGGAGAATGATAAAGTGAGAGAGACAGGCAGAGATAAGGAGAGAGAGAGAGAGGTTGGGAAAGATAAGACAGATATATAAAAATAAGAAGTGCAAGAAAGTGTGTACGAGAAAAAAATGTAAAGTAAGATAATATGCAAAGAAATTGGTGAGAAGTTTCTTAAATCAATAAGACATATTTTTCTTTTACATAAATACCAATAAAACATTATCACTATATTACTCACTTCTTCTTCATGTCTTTCTCACTCTTCTTATATATCTGTATATATATATATATATATATATATATATATATATACATACGTATGTATATATATATATATAATTATATATGTATGCACACATACATTGATACATACAAACATACGAGAGCACACACACACATATATATATATATATATATAATATATTACATGTGTGTGTGTGTGCTCTCGTATGTTTGTATGTATCAATGTATGTGTGCATTAAATATATAATTATATATATATATATATACATACGTATGTATATGTATTCCTATATGTGTGTGTATTTGTGTGTGTGTGTGTGTAAGTGTGTGTCTTAGTGGTCTGTGTATGTGTTTGCATAATAAGATTATCGCGATGTATTTACAACAAAAAGAAAAAGAACAAACGGAATCTGATAATATTTTAGTTGTAAGTAAACGCCTATGTAACATTCCTTATATCTACAGAATTTCCAACATATTCTTCTCATATGAAATATGTCTCTATTTGTCGTTAACTCTATCAAGTCTCGCTATTAAATCATCAGTAGACTATTGGTATCTATAAAAAATCTGTCTTTGACTGAAGTGTCTTAGATTGAATATACTACTTACTCGAAATTCTACGCTCCAAGTAGAATATTCATAAGTATGTTCGCTAACAGTATATAGTATATAGTGCGCGTTGTTCTGTGGACGAAGATGAGTTCAGTTCGAGCAGGAGTGTGATCAAGATGAGAGAAAGTTAGTAGAATTGGGATATTGACGGATAAAATTTCTTACTTAAAACCCTCCCCTCCCTATGGAGCGTAGGCAATCGACAGCTTTTCTCCACTGTTCTCAATCCCAGGTTATTTTTTCTGCTTCTCCATCGTAGGGTTACTGCTTATTCTTTCAAACATACTTTCGGATTTTACTGCGCCGTCTCAAGTACTGGCCTTTACTTGAAGGCCATTCCCACCCGAGTCTTATTGGTTTTGAATTGACGTCGTTGATTCCTATAACTTCGAGGTTTTGGCCCTATGTAAACCCATTTTCTTTCTTTAACGAGGTGATTCATATTAATTTTGCCCCTATCCTTTGATATATTCAACATAACAAGATTTACTAGGAGTTTGCTCTCCGCTGGCATACCTCTCGGGATCACTGAAGTAAAGAAACCCCCCACAGCAACAATGATTAGACCATGATGTAGATTGGATAGAATGTGTTTTGCATTGTTTCGATTGTCTGCATTCTGAGTTCGTATCCAATCAACCAGGTTAATATATGCCAGAACCATATGTTATTTTACTCTTTTATTTGTTTCAGTAATTTCACTGTGACCATGCTGGAGCACCGCATTTGGTCGAGGAAATCGACCTCAGGACTTATTCTTTGTAAGCCTAGTACTTATTCTATCGGTCTCTTTTGCAGAACCACTAAGTTACGGGGACGTAAACACACCAGCATCGGTTGTCAAGCCATGTTGTGGGGTCAAACACAGATATACACACAAACACAGATATACAAACACACACACACACACACACACACACACACACACACATATATATATATATAATATATATATATATTATATATATATATATATATACATATATATTTCAGTTTCCGTCTACGAAATATATATATACATATATATTTCGGTTTCTGTCAACCAAATCCACTCACAAGGCTTTGGTCGGCCCGAGGCAATAGTAGAAGATACTTGCCCAAGGTGCCACGCACTGGGAATGAACCCAGAACCATGTGGTTGGTAAGCAAGCTACTTACCACACAGCCGTTCCTCATCTAGAAACATCTGTGTGGAGATCTGTTTCCCGTTTCCACCTTTATAATCTAAAAGCGGTAGCACTTTACTGAACATTGCTAGTGAGAATATCAAGAGCTGGCAAGTGACCTACTACAATGGCTGCTAAAATACGGCCGTCCTCGAACAGGTCGACTGAATACAACGTATATAGATCAACTGA
Organism: Octopus sinensis; assembly: GCF_006345805.1. Lineage (NCBI taxonomy): Eukaryota > Metazoa > Mollusca > Cephalopoda > Octopoda > Octopodidae > Octopus > Octopus sinensis. The sequence goes on from NC_043009.1 coordinate 59,064,609, forward strand.
CCTGCGACACTAGATGCTTCCCTGAAGACCTCCTTCTAATGCAGGACCGAAATGTATGGCGTGTGAGTGTCAAAAATGTCCGAGCAAGCTCCATCAGATGGAGCTGTTAATAAATTGGGTAAGCTATTTCCGCTCTTTTGTGTTCACCGACAAAATTGATATTAAAGTGAATCAGTCGAAGTTGGCAGCCATTTTTATGAAGCATCAGTGGCTTGGAAATGGGTTAATTGCTTGTATAAACAACTGCCATTATTGCTCAAAATAGTTTACCCAAGCCTTTATATTGATGTGTAGTTGTGTTTCTTGAGGAACAGAGGACTTTGAAGATCAGAGGCTTTCTAGTCTTGACCATCCCTAGCTTTTCTTTTTTTTTAAAGGTTTTGTGTATTGAGGATTAAACTATTCTCACCGTCGTTCCCAATGTTATAATGGCAAGTGTAATTTAACAAGATGTCTGTTGGTAAGTAGTAGTAGTAGTAGTAGTAGTAGTAGTGTTGAATAATGGGTTCCTATAATTTGAAGAGCAGCTGACAAAATATTCTGTCGTATTTAGTTATTACTCCTCCCGTTCTGGCATGATCAAATTTATCATAACTCTAGGGTCATTGTTCTTCCATCGAAATTGATAGCTTCTATCAGGTCATTAAGATTGAAATGCCCGATTTTCTTATGCACCAAGTTTGATAGTCGTTAACTCTAATGGTTTATCCTGACAATTCTGACAATGTTTTTCAACATTGAAGAGTTACATCCTCACTTTACGAAATGCAATTAATAGTGTCTGATTATATTATTAAGATGTGGCAAATGAGCGCGCTGTACTTCGATGATTTGAGAAGTTCCGGTCTAATGACTTATCCCTTGAGAATCCACCCCGTGGTAGACCTGAGACCAAAGTGGATAATGATGAGCTGAAAACTGTAGCGGAAGCGGATACATTTCAAACTACGCGTGAGTTAGCAGCAAGGTTCGATGTTTCGATTCTAACGTCGGCAACGTAAAGAAGCTGGACAAATAGGTACCACACAAACTGAAGGAGCATTAGATGAAACGTTGTCTTGAAACATGCTGTTCTTTCCTGGCACGGCATAAAAGCGAACCTTTTTTGCATCGTATTGTTACTTGAGATGAAAAATGGATGCTTTTCAACAATAGCAAGTGGTGGTTGAATAGAGACGAAATGCTAAAACACAATATAAAAAAAGAATAATCACCGAAAATACTAATGGTGTCTGTTTGATAGTCCAGCTCAGGTGTCATGAGACCAGTTTCATAAGATCTGGTAAGTCAATTACAGCGGATATATACATCAATGAATTGAATGAAACGATGAGTGTTCATGCAATTAAACAACCGAGATTGATCAATAGAGACATGCCTGTTCTCTTGCAAGACAATGCTCAACCATATGTTGCACAAAGAACACTACCCAAGTTACAGGAACTGAACTTGGAAGTACTGTCCTTCACCATATTCACCAGACGTTGCACCAACTGACTATCATGTTTTCCAGGTATTAGACAACTTTTTGCAAGGAAAAAACTTCATATCTGAAGGTGCAAAAACACCCTTTCATGATTTCATCGCCTCTTGCTTTCCAGTATTCTTCGCTGCCAAGGCGGCGAGCAGGCAGAAACGTTAGCGCGCCAGACGAAATGTTTAGCGGTATTTCGTCTGCCGTTGCGTTCTGAGCCCAAATTACGCCGAGGTCGACTTTGCCTTTCATCCTTTCGGGGTCGATAAATTAAGTACCAGTTACGCACTGGGGTCGATATAATCGACTTAATTACGTTTGTCTGTCCTTGTTTGTCCCCTCTGTGTGTATCTCCTTGTGGGCAGTAAAGGAATAAGAAATAAGAAATTCTTCGCTGCTGATATAATTAAACTACTGATAAAAAGGCAAAATTGTGTTGAGATATAGGTGCATACTTTGATTGACGGCATTGCTTTTTGTTGAGCTAAGTAGTAAAATAAAGTTTCAGTTCAAAATCGGACATTTTATTCTTAATGATCTGATATAAATATATTTATTTGCATATTCTTTTACTTATGCATGCCTAAAAATTAAGCTCACCCTAAAAGTTAGTCAGCCGCATCTGAGCGAAAGGCGTGCAGAATCCCGAAACAATTCTACATGCACTCGTCAAATGCCTGCGCATTATTCACGTATGGATTTATACACAACAACTGCTCTTAAATACAAAACGGGTCCGTTATCATCTGAATCCTTTGTAAAGACCCTCAAGCGGCCTTATTTTGGCAGAGAGTGACAGTGATATTTTATATATCCGGTAGGTTTGGCGAAGGAATCGTAGTTGTCGAGATCCAATGGATGGAAGCCAGACAGTTTATTATTTGCTCAAACCCTCGTCAACTTCTTCAAGATTCACTTAAAAAGAAAAAAAAGAAGTGCGGGGGTAAGTGTTGCCTCCCAGAAAATACACTGAAAAGCTAATGAGAATTGTGAACATGGTCCAAGGGAGAGGATCGGCTCTGAGCATACGCCTGTAGATTAGGGGATCACAGATGAAAAAAGACACTTGCTATTATTGGGTAGAGTGAATGTGGCTTTTTGTAGTGTTTCGACGAGCAGTTCTCGGAAATCTCCTCACCCTTGCAGAATTTTCTCGTAGATTATATATTCCTATACTCTTTTACTTGTTTCAGTCATTTCACTGTGGCCATGCTGGAGCACCGCCTTTAGGGGAGCAAATCGACCCCAGGACATATTCCCTAGTAAACCTAGTACTTATTCTATCGGTCTCTTTTGCCGAACCGCTAAGTTAAGGGGGCGTAAACACACCAGCATCGGTTATCAAGCGATGTTGGAGGGACACAGACACACAAGCATACACACATACACACACACATACACACACTCACACACACACACACACACACACATATATATATATATATATACATATATACGACAGGCTTCTTTTAGTTTCCGTCTACTAAATCCACTCACAAGGCTTTAGTTGGCCCGAGGCTACAGTAGAAACTTGCCCAAGGTGTCACGCAGTGGGACTGAACCCGGAACCACGTGGTTTGTAAGAAAGCTACTTACCACACAGCCACTCCAACGCCTATAATTTATTTTATTTTGTTTCGTTATTTTTCTTGTTCTCCCCGTTATTTTTGCAGTGTTATTCCACACTGTATCGCTGTGCAGTTCTCGATCATTTTGTCACTCCCTGACAGATAAAAGTCTGACTGCCGTTCTCGAAGATTCCTAATTCTCATGCACTCAACAACAACACGTATACACACACACACACACATACTCACAAACCGATATGTATTTACGCATGTTTTTATACAAGTATACATACACATAAATACCAGTCTTTCCCCGAAACTCTTACCGTGGCCTGTGATTATCGGAGGCAGTAAATTGCAGGAACTTTTTAGTTTTTCTATTCGAGATATCGATGCAATCCCAGAATAGATATTTTACTATAATATTCTAGTTGCCAAATGCCCATAATCCATTGTATTAATGGTTAATATAATGCTTCTGTGAAGGATTGTGTTGGTGTATTTCAAAAACAGTCATTATTTCTCTTGTTTCCCACTCATCTTGTTACTTCATTTTGCTTCCAATTGAGAATATCACAACTATAACATTGGCCTGGAACGGTTAGAATATTTATACGACTACATTAGCTTTTTGTATTGAGATCTGCTTTAAGTATTAACCGAATGCCGCCCTAATTTTTTTTTCCTGAAACACCGGTTTTCCACGTGTTATTTGTGCCTAATTTATTATTGATGTCTAAGTATTTGTAGTTAAGCTTTTGATTTAAATCTCTCATTTTCCTTATCTTCATCTCGAGTATTAGTGTTCCTAATTAATTTTCCTCTCTTCGAAGTTTCCTTCGCTCATTTTATTTTGAAAAATTTGAATCTCGTATAATTACTTCAGCAAACCTGTTTACTGTCAGAAAAGGTGGTTATAGTTTGTCATTTACAGGAAGCTATGAAGAAAACTGTTTATTCTCTTCCCATAACATTCGCATACTTTTCCAGGATAGCTTAATTTGTTGGTTAAAGGTGTTAATGCAGCGCATAAAAGGATTGTATTCAAGGAGTCTCCTCGGTATATTCCTGTTCTGATTGGAATAATATCAGTTTTCATAATTCCCTCATTTGTTTGTTTCTTGAGAATTGCTTGCTACATATTCATCACAACTTGTTTAATGCACCGGCTTATTATTGGCGCTACATTGCGCATAACTAATATTTCCAAAATCCGTGGGTGGTAAATACTTGTAAATCTCTTGCCAGTCGATCGATGCTTCCTTTCTTCTCCTACAGGTTTCCTTTATGGCTTTGTTGAGCGGTAATCGATCTTTACAGCCATATGAGCCTTCGCAGCTTCCATTCTGCTTTCCTGAAAATTAGGTTTCTTTTTCGTCAGTAAGTATTTATCTTCTG
>NC_043009.1:59079048-59089048 GCF_006345805.1 Octopus sinensis
ACTCACGTTAAGAAAATGGTTTCGCATTTTGGCACAAGGCCAGTAAATCTCAGGTAGGGGGAAGTTGATTGCATCAACCCCAATGCTCAAGTGGTATTTAAGTTATCTACCCTGAAAGGTGGGCTCAGGTGAATCTGAGCTAATGTTAAGTAAATATTTTAAAGTTGTTTCGAACTCCTATGGAAATGACTACAAAGCAGTAATCTATGTAATAGACATGCTTAAGAGCGTGGGTTACTAACACCAAGATTCCCAGTTCGATTCCAGGCAGCGACTTGAATAATAATAATAATAATAATAATGATAATAATAATATAATAATAAATAATATATATAATAAGAATAATAATATGATAATAATAATAATAAAATAATAATAATAATAATAATAATAATAATCTAATAATGATGATGATAATAATATATGTGACCTAGGAATGATAGCAAAAAGGGCTGTTGCTATCTATCTCAGATACCAGGAAACCCCAAAATGGCAGAAGTTCAAAAGATAGTTCTCATGGGAACTGCCCATATCCTACGTAAAATACTGACTATGTAATCTCAAATTTTATAACTAACTCATAATTTTCTGATGGTTTCTTAAACATTATCTAGAACAATATTATGTACAAAACCAAATATATGGCACCCTAGGTATAACACCAACATGAACTTCTGACTTGTTGTCTCTTGACGTCTCTGGGTGAGACTTGGAGCTCACTTGTACAAATGCAAAGCAAAGGACAAGCATAAAATAATAATAATAATAATAATAATAATAATATAATATAATAATAATAATAATAATAATAATAATAATAATAACAATAACATCGGCAAAATACCTAGGAATGAGAACCCAGGTTCAAAATTCCTCCAGGATTCTTGATGAAGGCTGACGAATACATCGACTGAAACGTTGTGTTAGCAACAGACAAGATGAGGACAAATATCCGTCAAATGTAAATAATGTAAATAATGTAAATACTATTAGTCTTTTATTTTATATTTTTTAGGCCACCACCTAAACTTCCAGACTTAATATTCGTTAATCCTTAAATTAAAAATAAACCTCAATATTACTAAATAATTATTAAGCGTTGAGCTGGCAGAGTCGTTAGTACGCTGGGTAAAATGATCAGTGGTATTTCATCCCATCTTTACATTATGAGATCAAAATCGAAAATACTAAAAGGGAACCCGAGCGCTCTCAAACATTAATTTTAAAAAGAAGAAAGAAAAATAATACTGGATCCCAAAATCAAACTATTCCGTGCCAGTCACGAGGTCAAACATCCCTGAAAGATTCATCCGAATCCATCCAGTGGTTCTTGAGATATCTTGTCCACGGACAAACAAACAAATACGACTGAAAACAATACCTCCGCACTAGCGAGGGCGGAGGTAATTGTGAGGGGATGAGATGGGAGAATCATTGGTACGTCGGACAAAATATTTAGCAACATTCCGTGACTTTCTGTTCTAAGTTCAAATTCCACCGAGTTTGATTTTACCCGCGGTGGATATCATAAATCACCAGTTAGGCTTTGGGGTCGCTGTAATAGAACAACCTCGCTACTAGGAATTTAAGGCCTTTTGCCTATTTAATAATTACAGAAAATCTAGAGGAGAGCACAAATATGAACTGTGTATTGTCCTTCAACTGAAATTGGACAAAGAATGTATGTAAATAAACGAACCACTGAGACCGTACAAATTTGGAAGAAGTTATCGAGAAGGAAAAATATCGAGACATCTTTGCTTCTGAAGAAAGAAAAAAAGAAAAACGAAGTAACTCAGGTGGATAAAATGACAAAATGGCGAACGCTAGCTTTATGAAAAAAGCACGGAGTGTATTGAGAGAGCGGTCGAGATATTGAAATGCTTTTTAGGGAGAAAAAAAGCAGCGGCAAACGTAGCTAGCAGAAGTCGAATGGTGTGAGAGAAAGGAAGAGCGAGAAAATATTTTGGAGAAAAGCAGAATAATTACTGTGAAATAAAGGGGCTAGACAACGAATAAAGAGGTGTAAAATGTGAGCAGAGGGAACGGAAAAACGACGCAGATATAAATTAGCACAATAGAAAAAGGCATAAATTAGGGTGCGTTGTTTAAACGAGAGAAATTTTTCGACAGGTTTATATGTTTGTGTGTGTGTGTGTGTGTGTGTGTGTGTGTGTGTGTTTGTGTGTGTTAACGGCTGTTTTTATGTTTACGAATTATAACAAAAACAATTCTGCATTAATCTAAGGAGTTCGTATTTACTATGGTAAAGTACAAGTTTATTCGTAAACATAAATATCGTTGACAGTAACTTAGAAATTTTAGGTTAAGTCATCTTCGGACTGTAACGATGTGATCGACTAGATGCCGCCACCAAAATTTCACGCCTTGCATCTCAAATAGAGAGAATTATTACAAAACCCTTTCGACAGCTGGACCATTTCCTCTCATTAGCTTTTAAAAATCTTCGACGATCGTTTACTTCCGAACGTTCGCTCTGCTGTCAATTGTTCGTTCGAAGCCCTAACTCTCTACAAAATTTTATATTTCAACAATTTCTGGATGTTACTGTCTCATGAAGTCTTCTTGTCTTGTCGTCAAAAGCACAAAACTGGTAGTAATAAATAGTCGACAACTGAGGAGGAGTTAAACTGATATTGGTATTTTGTCCCGTACTTGTCTCTCGTTGTGTATTTACGTATTTTTCGCTCGTTCCTGATGTCCTGTACTTAATGGGTATTTTATATTTTATATACATACATTTACATATGTTTGTGTGTATGTATGTATGTATGTATGTATGTATGTATGTATGTATGTAGGTAGGTAGGTAGGTAGCAGGTAGGTAGGTAGGTAGGTAGGTAGGTAGTAGGTAAGCAGGTGGGCAGGTAGGCACGTAGGCCGTTATGCTGGCAGGTGAGTAGGTAGGTTGGTAGGTAGACAGGCAGATAGGTAGGTAAGTAGGTAGGTTGGTAGGTAGACAGGCAGATAGGTAGGTAGGTAGGTAGGTAGGTAGGTAGGTAGGTAAATAGGTAGGTAGGTAGGTAGGAAGTAGGTAGGTAGGTAGGTAAGTAGGTAGGTAGATAGGTAGGTAGGTATGTAGGTAGGTAGGTAGGTAGGTAGGTCGGTAGGTAGGTAGGTAGTTAGTTAAGGCTGCGAGCTGGCAGAATCGTTAGCACGCCGGGCGAAATGCCCAGCAGTATTTCGACTACCGTTACGTTCTGAGTTCAAATTCCGCCGAGGTCGACTTTGCCTTTCGTCCTTTCGGGGTCGATTAAATAAGTACCAGTTACGCACTGGAGTCGATGTAATCGACTTAATGCATTTGTCTGTCCTTGTTTCTCCCTTCTGTGTTTAGCCCCTTGTGGGTAGTAAAGAAATAGATAGTTAGTTAGTTAATTAGGTAGGTAGGTAAGTTGGACTTTTTAGTCAAAATATATTGTATTTTAAATTGTACGAGGGTTAATGCCTTTGTATATGTGTTTTAAAGAACAATGTTATAGAGAAGCAGAGCGTCGGCGGTGGCTTTCTGTCTTCTCCCATCCTTATTATCTTGTATTATTATCATTCGCTTCATCAATGTCTTGTTCAGCCCACAAGCTACCATCTTTGTACTGCCTCTATGGCAAATGAAATGAATAAATGTAGGTAAGTAGGAATGCAGGCATGCATGCTTGCATGCATGCTTGCATACATAACCATTATATGCAACAAAAACAGTATTTGGTTTAAAATAGTCAACTGTGTATTATAATAAATTTTGCATGGATTGCTGAAAGGAAAACATGCATTTCATCTGGACGAGGCGTATTTTAAAGCAAAAGCCGGTTCGGTTGTAAAGGAAAATAGTGTAACAACAGCAGAATGGTATGGCTAATGCGCATTTTGTTATTATTTCTAGGGTTTGTCAGTGGTTTTTACACGCTGCCAAACGTTCGCTAAGAGGAAATCGGAAGCCACTGATATTGGGTAACAGTACTGAGCAATCAGAGGTGCTGCAATTAGAAGCCAGGCACATACACAGACTCAGATAAACACATACTAACGCTTTCAGTACACACATATATAGAAGAGGTACGCTGACAAATCGCTTCCCAAACCTTTAAATATATATAAAATGTCTATAAAAGAATAGATATGATTTTCATGAGTTGAATAAAATGTTTTTGATCATAGCTTCATAGGAACTTGGCTAAGTGAAAATAAATGACACTTATGGACGTGTCTATGAGTGTGGAATTGCTAGGACTGCTAGAAGAGATAGCTTCGGACCCTATGTCAGGTCGACCTTAAATGTGTTGCGGGCGGGCGAGCGAATAACCAGAAATGTAAGAATATGACAAAAGCAATAAAAATTAATGCCATCAGTGAAGACACATAGAGAGATCGATAATCGGTACACGAACAACATCTGCTTAAACTATGGAATATCCACTGGGTCAGCCAGTTTATATTAAAATGAATCAATTACATTTTTACCTAAGATGATCCAAAGTCATAACTGCATGATATAATGGACATAGTAGTCGATTTTTCCTCAAATCACAGCCGGTACTTTTAAAAATGTATGACATTTCTACGAAGAATAGATATGATTTTCATGGGTTGAATAAAATGTCCTTGATCATTGCCAAGCGAAACTAAATGACATCTATGTATCTACGAATGAGGGATTACTAGGTCTGCTAGAAGGGATATTCAAGGATATTGACAGATGAAAAGCATTGGATCCCATGTCAGTTCGACCTTAGATGAGCTGAGGACTGAAGAATAACCACAACGGCAACAATATGACAAGAACAATGACAACTTCTATAAAAGCTAATATTAAAAGGGCATCATTATATATTGTCTTTGAACATAAGCATTCCCAGAAGGGATTTACATCCAAATAACATATGATTAACATACCCACAAATACTGCTCTCTCTCACCTCTCTCTCTCTCTCTCTCTCTCTCTCTCTCTTTCTCGTTCTCTGTCTCCCTTCTTTCTCTCATTCTTACTCACATTCTATCTTTCTCTCTGACCCTATCCTTGCACAACCTACAACAGGCTAATGCCATATCTCTTTAACCTTGTTTTTACCATTTGTATTTGAACGCCGCGAAAGACACATTAACCATTTCCATACTTAAAGAGGAATGTCATTAAGAAATTGATAAAAAAAAAAAGTTTTCATTTATATAAACAAATAAATAACAAGAGAGAAGAAAAAGAAAGAAAACAGCAAACAATAAACATCCCCTCAAGCTTATAAAAATTGGGCAGCAACTTGCTTCCACTAGATGCTGTGAAATAAAGTCGGTGATCAGAAGCGCATAGATATATGATGGAACTTTTTTGCACTTTGTTGTATATAATGCTATTAAGATACATACACACTTATAATAGCATACGCACAATATATACATACATACATATATACATACATACACCCAAACACACACACACAATATATATACATATTATATATATATATATATATAATATATATATATTTCTATATATATTTATTATAATATATGTATGTATATATGTATGTACATATGTATATATACATATTATATATATATATATAATAATATATATATATATAAATATATATATATATATATATATATATATATATATATATATATATATATATATATATATATAATGGTATATATATGTCTTTTATAAGGTTGTCATGACTCTTCCACAATGTAATGGAATAACATTTTTCTTTCACTGAACTATATATTGCAGCTTCACCCACCACCATTAACTATCTCTCCTTCTCTATCTTCCTCCTTTCTCTCTGTTTCTCTTTCTCTGGACGAGTAAGTGATGGCTAGGTTGCATATGTATATACATATATATATATGTATATAAAAGCTGTCGAAAGCTTAACTTTGTAGAGTTTTGTCTTGGCGCTACTTAATCATTAGTTCCTCAGAGCTCTTTTACAACATCTCATTTAGATTCCACCAGGTTTTCTTTCGATGTTAACCATTCACCTTTTCGCTAACACTATCGCCAAATTTAATCTCATCTCTCACAAGCGAACATTGCATCTAGCATTTTAATACAATAGTTCCACCTTTTCTCATTCAATCATTCTTTCCAATTTTTCTTTCGTACAATCCTTCTGTATTCACATTATTTCATTGCCATATATTGTTGTAATAGAATTTCTTTTTTTCAGCCCTGGTCGTTAAAAGCGTTCCAGCAGTGACCGCACTGTCTATTTGTATATCGAGTATTACATTATCTCGTGTGTTTCCATTTACTAAGAATTATGTACGTAGTTTTTCTCCCTCTTTTAAAACTCTTTACAGACTTTTGTTTTATTTCAAAGACTCTTTTATCTATTTTATTATCATAGGTCTGACAAACATTATAGGTTTAATAATCATTATTGTAAGTATGGCAATTATTGTTATAGGTCTAATCATTATTATCATACATCTTACATTATTATTATTTTGATTATTATTATTATTATTATTATTATTATTATTATTATTATTATTAGTATTATTATTATTATTATTATTATTATTATTATTATTATTATTATTATTATTATTGTTATCATTATTATTATTATTCAGTAGTTTTATTTTTATAGCGTGCATTCACTTCACTAACGAGCGCAGCTCTGTGTGCCTTGGGTATGTGCAGTGATTTGTTGTGATGCTATGATCGTTACTGTATTGAAAGTGTTCTGCGTAGGATGTGTGCAGTGCCTAGTAGTGCAATTTTCTGTGTTGTATGTGTTTGTAAGTCCTGGTGGTTTTGTTATGTATTTGTCTGAATTTTCTTTTTATCATACCTAATGCACCTACTATGATAAGAATTGTTTCTGTTTTTAGATTCCACATTCGAGTTACTTCTATTTCCCGGTCGTTGTCATCTGCTGGTATTGATACATCAATTAGAAAGCATTCTTTTTCCTTCATTCTCTCTGATAACTATAACTGACGTGTTGGCTTTAATTTCTCTATCTGTGTGTATTGGCATATCCCAGAGTATGGTTGCTTTCTCGTTTTCGGTGACCGTTTCTGGCGTGTGCCTATACCATCTTTTTTCTGTTGTTATTCCATAATGTTGGCATAGCTTCCAGTGTATGTAGGTCCCAACTCTGTCGTGTCTGTGAATATATTCCTTCTTAGCCTTCACAGACACGACAGAGTTATTATCATTATTATTATTATTATTATTATTATTATTATTATTATTATTATTATTATTATTATTGTTATTATTATTATTATTATTGTTATTATTATTATCATTATCATTATTTTTATTTTTATCATTATTATTAGTAGTAGTAGTTGTTGTTATTGTAGTAGTAGTATTAGTTGTAGTTGTAGTAGCAGTGGTGGTGGTAGTAGTAGTACTACTAGTAGCAGCAGTAGAGGTAGTGATGATGGTAGTAGTAGTGGTGTTGGTGGTGATGGTGGTGTTAGTAGTAGCAGTAGAGGTGGTGGTGGTGGTGGTAGTAGTAGTACTACTAGTAGTAGCAGTAGAGGTGGTGGTGGTGGTGGTAGTAGTAGTAGAGGTGGTGTTGGTGGTGATGGTGGTGTTAGTAGTAGTGGTGGTGGTGGTGGTGGTAGTAGTAGTAGTAGAGGTGGTGTTGGTGGTGATAGTAGTTGTAGTAGTAGTAGAGGTGGTGTTGGTGGTAGTAGTGGTAGTGGTGGTGGTGGTGGTGGTGGTGGTGGTGGTGGTGTGGGTGATGGTGGCAGTAGTTGTAGTAGTAGTAGTAGTAGTAGTAGTAGTAGTAGTAGTAGTAGTAGTAGTAGTAGTAATTACAGGTTTGAAATATATTGTAGACGGGACAGATGAGCTAATCATTATCAAAGGTCCCACAATTATAATTATTTTCATTCAAGTTCATCATATTTCCCTTTCTCTTCTCCCGAGTTACCTTTGTCACGTCTCAGCTAGCTTCCCGCGACATCGAGACGTAAAACACTTTTCTCAAGGCATCTGCTCTTCCAAGTATGGCTCCCAACTGTGTTACTTCCTATACAGTCAGGTATTTTCAGCTTTATATGCCAGAATATTGCTTTCCTTGCGAGGGCCACCAAAGCCACCGTGGTTCAATGGATGTGTTTCACTTCCAATGATATGTCTTGCTGCTTGTCAAATTTCTCTTTCTCTGTCTCCACTATATCCTGGTCTACAGGTATAGCTATGGAGATGAGCCATTCTTTGGATGTTATTATCATTATTATTATTATTATTATTATTATTATTATTATTATTATTATTGTCACCATCATCATCATCATCATCATCATCATTATTATTATTATTATTATTATTATTATTATTATTATTATTATTATTATTATTATTATTATATTATTATTATTATTATTATTATTATTATTATTAACATCATCATCATTATTATTATTATTATTATTATTATTATTATTATTATTATTATTATAGGACTGAGTTCAAATATCACACTTGCCAACTTTGTCCTTCATCGTTTCTGGGTCGATAGAATAGAGAACCACCAAGGTGCTGGCGGTTGATGTAAATGACTATCCTCATGGCCCTACAATTGTTGGCCTATTACCAAAATTTCAATCAATCATATATCTAAAAATTTATTCTTAAAGGATTGACAAATATTATCACAAGAGAGACAATTATGATCGGTATATATCTCGAAATTATTATTATTGTCTCATAAACATTAATGAAAGACTGACAGTTATTACTATTATTATAGGTGGGACAATCATTTTTATAAGTCTGACAATCATTATTATGAGTGGGCTGCTTATTATTATAAATTTAACAATTATAGTTTGGCAATTGCAATCATAAGTTTGACAATATTATTGGTCTATTAGGACGGCGGGCTAGCAGAAACGTTAGCGCTCCGGGCGAAATGCTTAGATGTATTTCGGCTGCGCTACGTTCTGAGTTCAAATTCCGCCGCGGTCGATTTTGGCTTTCATCCTTTCGGGGTCGATTAAATAAGTACCAGTTACGCACTGGGGTCGATATAATCGACGTAATACGTTTGTCTGTCCTTGTTTGTTCCATCTGTGTTTATCCCCTTGTGGGTAGTAAAGAAATAGGTATTTAGTCTGTCTTTACGTTCGAAGTCGACTTTGCCTTTCATTCTTTCTGGGTCGATAAAATAAGTACCAGTTGTGGCCTGGAGTTAACCTAATTGACTGGTCTCCTCCCCTAAAATTTAGGGCCTTGTGCCTAGAGTAGAAAGGATTATTATAGGTCTGTTGCTCATTGTTGTAGATCTAACAACTATTATTATTATTATTATTATTATTATTATTATTATTATTATTATTATTATTATTATTATTATTATTATTATATAAGTCAGTGAGCTAGCAGAATCGTTAGCACGGCGGACAAGCGACTTGCCGGCATTTTGTCCGTCGTTATATTCTGGGTTCAAATTTCATCCAGTCGGGATCGATAAATACGTACCAGTTAAATGCTTGTCTCAATATAATCGCCGTACCCTCTCCTCTAAAATTGTTTGCTCTGTGCCAAAATTTGAAACCAATTTTATGATATACTAATATAATTAGAAGTCACAATACTCTTAATAATGATCATTCTTCCGTGCTGCTATCCCAGCGACCGGCGTTCGATCCTCCGCTTTCGAGGTACATTTATTTTTCTCAAGGCGGTGTACAGGCATGAATGCAGAATAATGATAGAAACAAGAATAAGATAAAAGAATAAGCTTGACAATAAATTCAGTGAGCTCGAAGAATATTTGTTTCCCCTGCGCATAATTCACTTTGACACTTCACCGATGTCCTCGTCTATCTTACATCGACCAACAGTGATTTGTATTCCGAAGTCTTTGCAGTCATTGCACAAAAATATATCTTTCTTCATCATCATCATCATCATCATCATCATCATCATCATCATCATCAATTTCGAACTTCATCGTCGTCATCATCATCATTATCTTCAGCAATATCATCATCATCACCATTATCATC
>NC_043009.1:59094048-59096548 GCF_006345805.1 Octopus sinensis
CCACTCACAAGGCTTTGGTCGGCCCGAGGTAATATTAGAAGACACTGAACGCGGAACCATGGGGTTTGTAAGCAAGCTACTTACCACACAGCCACTCCTACGCCTATTTTATGTATTTCTCTTAAAAGCCCCACACGTAGAAACGGGCGCATAAATGATTTTAACTATAAACGATTCTCAAGAATTTTCAAACGATATAGAATTTTGTCGTGAACTTGTACTGCCATTTCAATTTGATTCAAGTCACTTGCTTTACTCTAGTGCTAACTTTTAGCCCTCTATTAAATGTAATCCGAAAACCTTACAGAAGAAAAACCCGAACATGGTATTTGCAGATCACGAAGCCAATTTTGCTAACAAGATTTATCAACCCAAGGAAATTGCTGTTGAAAAAAAAATCGCCAAGCCCTTTATCGAGGAGATAACTCTTTGAATTACGACATCTTATTTGGTCCTTTGGAGCAATTCCAATATCGATTATTAGCGAGGTTTAAATCCACGCTCACAGATAGAGGAAAACTACAAATTTACGAAGTTTGATATACAAAATTTTTACCCATCAATTTCCGAAGTCCTATGAATGTATTAGTTACATTTCGCAGACACCTTTTCAGCTTTCACTTTCTGAAATTTCTATAATTCTGCCCGTTAAGGAAAATATAGTCTATCATGCAAATGTGTAGCTAGCGAAACGCTCTAGCTATCTGTTTAACGTTAACATAGGAGCCAAGAGTTGGCCATAAATAATGTTGGTGCTATATTTCCTTCCCCGTTTGCACACGTAGTTATCACATGTTATCAGCGGCTTATATAGAGATAATGGCCTTCGCATGCTTACAAACATAAATAAACATCAGCTACAACAATGATTTAGACATTTTTTCTGAATTTATCTTTAAAGTTAAAACTAAGATAGTAAATTAAGGTTGTGCATTGTTCAACGTAGAAGATCGATATTTTCCGTGTAAATAGAAGCATGCACTATGTTTACTCTCTCTCTCTCTCTCTCTCTCTCGCTCTACATTTGTCCTAATTATCTTCTTTGCGCTAAGTTTTAAAATATTCTGACGAAGCTACATTTAATAACACATCGGAATATAATTCGATATAATTTCATAATGATTTCGATGAAAATAATTAGATACATTAAAACGTTTTCTCAAAAACTCATACAAAATCAGAAATTCGAATAAGGAATACCGCCCCATATAACCCTTCTTTTTAAAAGCTATGTGACCCAGATTTTATTTAAACCGTTTCTAAATCATCTCGTCTAACCACAACTAGTGTAAAATTCTATTCATCCACTTTTATTACCGCCGCCTTCGCTAAGGCGGTGGTATTGTTTTTCAGTCACGTTTGCTTGTTTGTTTGTCCGTGGACACGATACTTCAAGAACCGCATGATGGATTAAGATGAAACTTTCAGGGATGTTTGACTTCAACACTGGCACGAACTGATTAGATTTTGAGATCGATCTGGCACCGGACAAGGATTCTCGATTATTTGTTATATTTACTTTACTTTACATGATTTCGACCTTACGTTAACTTTCAAGTCATTCACAACAATCTCCCTTTAGGCTGTAACTACTTTGAATAGTGAATTTGTTAACTTTGGCTTATATTAGATAAGGATAAACTATCTTTTACTGTTACTAAATTTTTCTATAGCCACCTTCACATTCCATTACTAGCATTGGGATCGTTATTTTTTTTTACTTAATTTCTGAGAGCGGTCGGGTTCGTTTTTAGTATTCCCGTTTGTGAGATCAGTCGAGTTTATTTCAGATATTCTCAATTTAATTTGACTATATTTTCTTGCAAAGTGAATCACAGTTGAATATAGTATCTTGCAAAGTGAATCTCTATAGGCTACTAGATTTAACTAATACGGAAGTAAATTCCATATATTCATGACAAGAAGCCTTTAGAGAATATTCGCCACAAACAGAAGGTACACTTTCCATAACCTTATACGAACATTGTGAAACGCAGTAAAACTAAATAAGCACGACAGTATTTCATTAGATCTCATTAATTACTTTCCAGTACATAATATTTACTCTAGTTCTGTTTACTAGTCACAACATAAGCTGCAGCTGTCTACTAAACTATTCCAGCATTATTAACGAACACAAATCAAAGTCATATTCTATTAGTACTGTATGTAAACACCGTATTATAATGTCACCCAACTAAAAATATATGTTCAAAGAACCAAAAAATTCTAATATATTATGCAAAGACTAAAGTCGAATCATGAACAGCTGCATAAGCTTCTCATAACATAATTTTAAAAGAAAGGTACGCCAGCACAACGTCATGTTCTGACAATGCTCTGCACAAACAAACAAAAACCGCATATTTTGAGATTTATATAGCAAACATAACATCAACAAAATAATCGTTTGTTTTATTTTATTTAATAATAATGTTTCCTTTAGATATACAAGCTGAATGTCTTTAGACTAATATAATATATTAATTAACAAATTTAT
>NC_043009.1:59106548-59109048 GCF_006345805.1 Octopus sinensis
CATGTGTTAGCTACTGAAATCAATATTTCATCTTGTTATGGATGTTTATAAACTGTAAACGTCACCATTAATCTGGGAGGATTTGACAGAGAAAATCACATAGGACAAATTCACACACTCACTCACACACACACACACACACACACACACACACACACACTCTCTCTCTCTCTCACACACACACACACACTACACACACATACACACAAGCATTCAGATAAATATACACGCGTATAAATACACATAAACACATAAATATTCATACACGTCAGTTCCTTCATATGAATTCCATATTTGGTTGTGAATACCTGTTAAGATAAAAACCACATACGTATGTACGTACGTACAAGTGTGTGTGTATGTACGTACGTGCAAGTGTGTGTGTATGTACGTACGTGCAAGTGTGTGTGTGTGTGTGCATGTATATATTATATAAGTACATATGTTTCAACATGTGTATGTACATATTAATATATATGTAATTGCAGTATAAATGTGTATATCTTGGTCTATACGTGTGCACACGTATGCAAGCTATTCTGCGTTTATACGCAAGTATATGTAAATACTGCGGGCTAAATTCCTTGAATATTTTGCATATTGTTGCAATTTCATAATGGCTTGTAATTATAACTTCGTAGCCAAGTTATTTTCGCTTTGTGAAGCGCAACCTCTCAAGACTGGTACGGAGGCAAGAAATTATCTTACCTGGAGTCTTAATAATGAAAGGTATAAATCTAATGCTCCATAGCTTTGCTGTAATTACTCGCGATTACAAATTAGTTTGATACAAATGTGTTCCTTTTAGATTTCATTTTACGCTAAACGTCGGCTGTACAAACAATTTCTATTGGAGTGTGCATTTGGCCTTGGTCTTTGTATTGGCTCTGGTTTGCCTACACCGCATTAATGTCTTAACAAAGACAGTCTTTCAAAATTCGTTTATATTATAAGCTTGCTTCCCAACCACATGGTTCTGGGTTCGGTTCTGCTGTATGACACGTTCCGCGGGTAACATCTACTTACAGCCGTCTGCCGATCAAAACCTTTTGAGTGGATTAGGTAACTGAAACTTAAAGAAGCCTGCCGTATATAAATATATGTATATATATGTATATATATATATATATGTATATATATATATATATATATACATGCTACCTTTGTTATTTAATTAAATTAAAGGCATACCAGCGAAAACAACGAGTTTCTCCTTGATATTTATATCCATTTTCTTCTTGCATATAACCTAAACTACGGTTTACCCTTGTCACCTTGTCACATATATCTGAGCTTTTGTCACCTTGTCACAAATATCTGAGCTCTTGTCATCTTGTCACAGATATCTGACCTCTTGTCACCTTGTCACGGTTATCTGTGCTCTTGTCAACTTGAGTATGTCTTTTGATTTAACTACCCATGACTTCTCTTGATAAATAAAAAAAAATCGTTCTTCTGGTGTTCTATTACGATAGAATTACTGGATTTTCCAAATTAGGATACTTGGACACCTTTCTATTGTCTTATATTCTATTTGTTTGATTTATTGGACTGCGGCCATGCTTAACTCGAATAAATCCACCCCTGGACGGATCTTGTGTTAAGCTTGGTTCTTATTCTATCGGTCTCTTATTTCTGCCAAGGTAAGGAAAGCAGAATCCCCAACACCGGTTGTCAAACGGTGAATGGGAGAGAAACAAAGGCACAATCACACACACATATTGTTTGTGTGGGCTAATTATTTTGACCTAATTAGGTGCCTTAATTTAAATACTTCGTTCAACTGAAGCTTAATCCTTTATATATATAAAGACGACATTATAATGGAATAATTACTGTGAAGCATTGTATAGAATATATTGTATAAAAGATCGTGGGTGTAGGTAAAAACAATGCGAAGTAAATGCAAGGTAAATCACAAGAAAACAAATATGTGAATTAATGTAGACTTACCTTGTATTCAATATTTCGGAGTTATGACCCCATTTTGAAGCAATTGACGAATGTTGCCGATGTGCGTTTTTGTGAGCGTGTGTGAAGTGGACATGCGAAAGAAGGGTGTTGTTATAGCAATCAGCTAGCTTCCGTATGTACGAAAATGATGTAAGGCGAGCGAGATAAAATGAAGTCATTCCTAAGGTCAGCGGGATTAGTACAAAAACTAGGTTCACATTTAATGTACATACTAAATAAATCAATTTGAAAAAATTAAATTAATTTAAATAATTATATACTACGGTCTTCAATTGTATACTCCATACTTTATGAAAAATATGCCTAACTTTAAGATATATTTACATTTATTTATCCACATCAATTCGTAATTCAAGCTATACAACATGTTAAGATAGTAAGACAGAAGTCCTGGCATTCAATACGTATGGAGTTTGGATTTTGTAATTCCTCTTCTCCCTCTCTCTATATCCTTATATATCGGTTTTCTCACGGCTAGAAAACTGATTATAGCAGCGACTCCACCTAAGAATATCTGAAAAAGGAA
>NC_043009.1:59114048-59124048 GCF_006345805.1 Octopus sinensis
ATGCAACAGGTTGTACTGGGTTACATATTACTAGTAGCGCCCAGGAGCGACATACGCAGACACATACGCTCATCTACATAAACATCATATACATACACATGTACACGCAGACATGTACACATGTACACATATACACACACATACACCTACACATATCCACATATATATTTTTTATATATGTGTGTATATGTATATTATGTACTGTCAATGGTTGTAATGTCCTCAATTGAGGAAATTCACTATCGGCGGACGTTTTTGATGTGATATTTATAAGGTACTTAAGGAAAACATCTGTTACTTAAGTTTCATCTTAGCAATTCTATTTGATAAGTGCTTTATAAATATCATATCAAAATCTACAATCGATATTATGTTCTCTGCACTCCGCCAATGAATACCCAGTCACATTTATACACAAATACACACATATACTCATGTCCAGACACACATATGCACACACACACACACATACACACATCTATTTATAATAATAATAATAATAATATTAATAATAATATTAATAATAATAATAATAATAATAATAATATAATAATAATAATAATAATAATATAATAATAATAATAATGATATAAAAATAATAATAATAATATAAAAATAATAATAATAACAACAACAACAAGAACAGCAACAATAATAATAATAATAATAATAATAATAATAATAATAATGATAATAATAATAATAATAATAATAATAATAATAATAATAATAATAATAATAATAATAATAATAATAATAATAATAATAATAACAACAGAAAAAAGATGGTATAGACACACACCAGAAAAGGTCACAGAAAACGAGAAAGCAACCATACTCTGGGATATGCCGATACACACAGATAGAGAAATTAAGGCCAACAGACCAGATATAGTTGTCAGAGATCATGAAGAAAAAAAATGCTTTCTAATTGATGTATCAATACCGGCAGATGACAACGTGTCTCTAAAACAAATGGAGAAACTCTCAAAATACAAAGACCTGGAAATAGAGGTAACTAGAATGTGGAACCTGAAAACAGAAACAATTCCTATCATAGTAGGTGCATTAGGCATGATAAAAAAATATTCAGACAAATACATAACAAAAACACCAGGACTTACAAACACATATAACATACAGAAAATTGCACTACTAGGCACTGCACACATCCTACGCAGAACACTTTCCATACAATAACCATCAGAGAATCACAACAAATCACAGCACATACCCAAGGCACACAGAGCTGCGCTCGGTAGTGAAGTGAAAGCACGCTATAAAATAAAACTACTGAATAATAATAATAATAATAATAATAATAATAATAATAATAATAATAAAAAAGAAAAGGAATTGAACGAGCTTTATCAAAACTCACTAAAATTTTTCCAACCCATCTTTAC
Source organism: Octopus sinensis (assembly GCF_006345805.1). Classification (NCBI taxonomy): domain Eukaryota; kingdom Metazoa; phylum Mollusca; class Cephalopoda; order Octopoda; family Octopodidae; genus Octopus; species Octopus sinensis. Next base: position 59,115,455 of record NC_043009.1, read on the forward strand.
CAGTTGTTCATTGATCAATATCACTCAACAATAGTGGCATAGGCATCGCCTCATGTGAGTAATGTATACAATTCTGTGTAACCTTTACCAATGAAAAACTGGCAATGATGTATTGAAACAATTGTAGTGATATCTAATAAAGTATGTTCAATCTATCTTTTATCAATACTTTTATATTTACGGATTTCCACATGTGTACTCAGTGACAGAAAACCCGCTCTGTAATAGCATTTGTTAGCCGACACCTGCAGAGCAGCTTTTCAACGCATACTACAACATTTTTACTAGGATTATACACACACACAGACACACACAAAAACTCACACACACACACACACACACACACACACATGCACACACACACACATGCACACACACATAAATAAATATATATTTACGTCTTAGAGTTTTAAATTGCGGAGTACGTCAAATATTCAATATCGACGTAAATGGGTTCGTTGTTTCTTCTGCTATTGTTAATTGTACAGCTACTGTTGCTTTTGTTGTTGTTGTTGTTTTTTTTGTTGGAAGTGGTGGTGATGGTCGTCGCCATCGTCGTCATGGTGTTATGGTTCTTGATATTTAGACAGAGATAAACTTACAACACTAATGCTGCAAAGCCACCGAGGAAACTTCTGTGTGATGGTGCAACCTGCTGGAAGAATTCGCAGTCAAATCGCTTGCATTTCTACTGTTTTTGAAACACAAAATTATGCAGCAGATTGTACTACAGGAGTGGCTGTGTAGTAAGTAGCTTGCTTACCAACCACATGGTTCTGGGTTCAGTCCCACTGCGTGGAACCTTGGGCAAATGTCTTCTACTATAGCCTCGGGCCAACCAAAGCCTTGTCAATGGATTTGGTAGAGGGAAACTGAAAGAAGCCCGTCGTATATAGGTATATATATATATATATATATTATATATATATATATATATATAATATATATATATATATTTATGTGTGTGTGTGTGTGTGTGTGTGTGTATGTTTGTGTGTCTCTGATTGTCCCCCAACATCGCTTGGCAACCGATGTTGGAATGTTTACGTCCCCGTAACTTAGCGGTTCGGCAAAAGAGACCGATAGAAAAAGTACTAGGCTTCCAAAGAATAAGTCCTGGTGTCGATTTGCTCGACTAAAGGCGGTGCCCCAGCATGGCCACAGTCAAATGACTGAAACAAGTAAAAGAGTAAAAGAGTAATCATATCTAACCTATTTCTTTACTACCCACAAGGGACTAAACACAGAGAGGACAGACATGGACAGACAAACGGATTAAGTCGATTATAGCGACCCCAGTGCGTAACTGGTACGTATTTAATCGACTCCGAAAGGATGAAAGACAAAATCGACCTCGACGGAATTTGAACTCAGAACGTAACGGCAGAATCTAACCAAAAGGAGGAAACGATTACGGCTTTCTATTTCCATAAAGGGGAGAAAATGAAGTAAATATTCTTAAATAATTCTGTAATATACCTAAGAACGTGTCTTTACAATATTTACATTGATCTAATGTAAATAGGCGCAGGAGTGGCTGTGTGGTAAGTAGCTTGCCTACGAACAACATGGTTCTGGGTTCAGTCCCACTGCGTGGCATCTTAGGCAAGTGTCTTCTGCTATAGCCTCGGGCCAACCAATGCCTTATGAGTGGATTTGGTAGACGGAAACTGAAAGAAGCCTGTCGTATATATGTATATATATGTATGTATGTGTTTCTGTGTCTGTGTTTGTCCCTCTAGCATTGCTTCACAACCTATGTTTACTTCCCCGTCACTTAGCGGTTCGGCAAAAGAGGCCGATAGAATAAGTACTGGGCTTACAAAGAATAAGTCCTGGGGTCGATTTGCTCGACTAAAGGCGGTGCTCCAGCATGGCCGCAGTCAAATGACTGAAACAAGTAAAAGAGTAAAAGAGTAAAAGAGTAATGTAACCCAGAATATCGTGGTTTGTACAGAAAACTCAATTAAAGCGCTACACCGTATTCGAACTCTGATATCTGCAAGATTTACCAAATATTTACTGAGCCATACAACCTAAACTAAAGAGAACATGTGTCGTCTATTTATTAGTTCCTGTTAATCGATTATCAATTCGTGTTTATGTATAGACAAAGGAAAACATAACTCATTGAGAGCTTCATGATCAGAGAACATTGAAACTTCCGGTTTTTGTCTCTTAAACAAATTTCACTTTTCAAGTGCATTATGCCTTTACACACATATGCACAAATGTATGCAAGTATATATGTATGTATGTATGTATGTATATCTCACACACTAGATGTATCTGCATATATGTATCTATTTGTATCTTCATATACATATGCATAGATTACACACACATATGTATATATCTATATACATATATACGTATGCATATACATGTATATATACATACATATGCATAAATATACACACATATATATATACTACATTATCTACATATATGTATCTATTTGTATCTATATACATATGCAAGGTTACACACACACACACACACACACACACACATATATATATATATATATATATTTATATATATATATATATATATATATATACGTATGCATATACATGTATATATGCATACATATACATAAATATACATATATATACAGACACACAACTAGTTATCTGAATGCTTATGGCTAAGCGGAATCATATATATATACACATATATATACACACACACACACACATATATATATATATATATATAATATATATATATATATACACGAACGAAGAGAGAGAGAGAAAAAGATAGAGACAGAGAGAGAACGAGATGTGGTTAGAGTAATAAACAAGAGAAGGAACCTTCAAAACATGAAGTAGAGATTATTAATTTGATGATTTCCTTGGAAAATACTCCGATTTTCCTGTGTGTTACGATTTGTCACGCGACAAAAATACGCGCGCGCATGCAAACACACAGACATGTTTATGATACAGGGTTTTTGTTTATTATACTAGCAATAAACGAGAAACATCAATAATGCACTCAGCAAACTAAAGAACGCAATGGTTTATTAGGTAGTAGAACAATCTAATATATTTATTAAAGCTGAAAAATCGAGGTACAAAGTTACCATAATATATTATGAGTAAATAAGTGGCTAAGTTAATTTAGAATGTAAACAGAAAAGAAGGAAGGTGATGTTGTATAGTCATAAAGTATTATGAAGTGAAAATGAGTGTGTTGGTTTTAGATTTATAAAATAGTGGAAGCGAAAGTAACCAGAAACGAAGGAGAATGATCGAAATTACTTCAGCTTGTTCACATATTAAAAGAAATCAGTGAGTGAAGTGTGTGTTCCTTCTCGAGCCATGCCTGGCTCATAAGGGCCGGTTTCTCCGGTTTCCGTGGCGTATAGGTTCCCCACCTGGACGGGACGCCGGTCCGTCGCAGATGAGCTCAGCAAGATGCAGGAGGAAAGAGTGAGAGAACGTCGTGGCGAAAGAGTCAGCAGAAGTTCGCCTTTACCTTCTGCCGGAGTCGCTTGGAGCTTAGGTGTTTCGCTCATAAACACACACATCGCCCGGTCTGAGATTCGAACCCGCGATCCCTCGACTGCGAGTCCGCTGCTCTAACCACTAGGCCATGTGCATCCACGCAAGTGAAGTATTTTGTATGATTTCAAATTTGCCTTACAAATATAAGAGCGAAGTATTCTGATGAATTTAAAGTCGTACATGTACAACGTTCTCTAAAGATTTACACGTCTGGTATTTCCAATTAGTGAATGAACACGTATAGATGAAATCATGTCTGTGATGAGAGCCTGAGACAAATTTAAGAGGTTATTTTAGTTGAATTGGAAATGATTACTGAATAATGACGAAAAGAAATCTAATTTTTGTGATGTTAATTATACCGATGTGTATAATATTTATCGTGTGTATAGAAATGGGAAACGTTATTAGCTGTAATTTGTAGTTTTAGAAAGATCTGAAAGAGTTTTCTATGTTATGAAGAAATGGCTAGACATGTTGTTTCGAACAGAATTTCTCTCCTCGGTGAAAAATACTCCGTACTTTTAATTTAATTCTTGCCTGGCTAGCTTTCGTTCATAACTGTAGATGTATTGTTTATAGATTTCCATATCCAAAGAAGTATTTTCAGCTTATCTCAAATTCGTCACTGAGGTGAAGAAATCACGCCGAAACACCAGTTTCTTGCAACCCGCCTGTGATATGAACGATGCCTTGTGTTTTTAACACACAAGTCTCTTCGCGAAGTTTTTCTGACGTAAGTCATTACAGCGAATGTCCTTACCTCTGCTTATTATGCATATTATAAATGGTATATAGACCGGTGTTTAAATAACGGTTGTTTCAGGTTTATTTACGTTATTGGGTTAGAAGAAAACAAAACACCTTCTGAAGTAGTATCAAATATGAGATAGCTCCTAAATTGTGTACTCAGAGACATTTCGACTAATCAATAGCACTAATTATATACCAATAAAACTACTTTGAGAGGAATAATACGGAGATTCATAATGATAGCTGACGAAGATATAGACAGTTAATGTAGTAAAGCTACCATAGTCAACTAATGATTACTTCACTAAAATTACAAATCGTTAAAAGTGTAACGAATTATTTACCAGTCCAATTTTGAATATTTTAAACAATTTACATTGAGTACAATATATTATAGATACTAAGTGCATTCCAACAGTTTTAAGACATTTTCAGGAGCGATAGTCATTAATTTCAAACAAGTATAGGTCTGACAATGATTCTTAAATTTTTGGCATTTTTCTTTTGTTTTTGGGGTTTTTTTGTCATAAAAATAACGCTATGTTTATTATGCATTAAGTATTGTCTCTCTGTATGCTAAAGTTTTCTAGAAATATCCTTTGATCATTTTCAAAGATACGAAAGTATGAAATGTTTTCTTAATCGTAAGTGGAATTTTGTTACATTATTTTATTTGGAAATCTATTTGGTTAAAACTAGCGGAGGTCATCCGCAATGTTGCGAATTGTTTCGAATATGCATACACCACATAGATAGGCGCAGTAGTGGCTGTGTGGTAAGAAGCTTGCTTACCAACCACATGGTTCCGGGTTCAATCCCACTGCGTGGCACCTTGGGCAAGTGTCTTCTACTATAGCCTCGGGCCGACCAAAGCCTTGTGAGTGGATTTCGTAGACGGAAACTGAAAGAAGCCCGTCGTATATATATATATTATATATATATATATATATATGTGTGTGTGTGTGTGTGTGTGTCTGGTGTGTGTATGTGGTGTTATGTGTATTTTGTGTATCTGTGTTGTCCCACCAACTTCGCTTGACAACCGATGCTGTTGTGTTTACGTCCCCGTAACTTAGCGGTTCGGCAAAACAGAACGATAGAATAAGTACTAAGCTTACAAAGAATAAGTCCTGGGGTCGATTTGCTCGACTAAAGACGGTGCTCCAGCATGGCCGCATTCAAATGACTGAAGCAAGTAAAAGAGTAAAGAGAGTAAAGAGTATAGATGATATTTATCAGTTATATTGTAGTAACTGAAGTGATTGTTTAGTAAAAGGGAAAAATTTAGTAAGCCCTCGAACAAAATATCTCGCTATATTTTTCAACAAGTCCTTAAGATCTGATTTCGAGTCCTGCCTAGGTAAATGATATAAAAAAAAATATATAACACAAAGAAACTGGGAACAATATTTATCGATCATACCACTTTTTTTACTAAGAGGCCTCGTTTCTATTTTACAAGTAAGTATTATTGTCTTTAAATATTACATGACTTTCTGCTGCATCACTAGGTGTCCTTCTATCTTGCAAATATCTGTCGCTGTGTGGTCTTTCAGGGATGTAAGGCTGTGATTGTGCACAACATCAATTTTGAAATGTTGTACACTAATTCGCGTGTTATGTAGTGTACGAGCAGCGTTAGATATATCATTTTGTTAAACGGTATCTGCGTTTCATGTGCAATAAACGTGTTGTTTTCCGTATTTTAGTATCGGACTTTGCTTCTTTAGGGCATGTGGAGTGAGTGGGTGTGTGTGGGTGTGAGTGTTATATGTATTAGCTTTAGCGTCAGCATGTGAAGGTTCCTATAGTATTAATGGTTCCCACCTGTGTTGAATAACAGGTGTGTAATTGGTTTAGGTTAGATAGTAACGTGTCAGTTACGACAGCTTTTGTAATATATTCTTTTCTACTCTCGGCACAAGGCCTACAATTTTGGGGTAGGGAAGGGCCAGTCGATTAGATTGACCCCAGTATGCAACTGGTACTTAATTCATTGACCCTGAAAGGATGAAAGGCAAAGTCAACCTCGGTGGAATTTGAACTTAGAACGTAAAGACAGATGAAATACCTATTTCTTTATTACCCACAAGGAGCTAAACACAGAGGGGACAAACAAGGACAGACATAGGTATTAAGTCGATTATATCGACCCCAGTGCGTAACTGGTACTTAATTTATCGACCCCGAAAATATGAAAGGCAAAGTCGACCTCGGCGGAATTTGAACTCACAACGTAACGCAGACGAAATACCGCTAAGCATTTCGCCCGGCGTGCTAACGTTTCTGCCAGCTCGCCGCCAACGTAACGCAGACGAAATACCGCTAAGCATTTCGCCCGGCGTGCTAACGTTTCTGCCAGCTCGCCGCCAACGTAACGCAGATGAAATACCGCTATGCATTTCATCGAGATGCTTAGCGGTATTTCGTGTCTTTACGATTTGAGTTCAAATTCCACCGAGGTCGGTTTTGTCTTTCATCCTTTCGGTGTCGATAAATTTAGTACCAGTTGCGTATTGGGGTCGATCTAATCGACTAGCTCCTTTCCCCAAAAATTTCGGGCCTAGAATAGAAAAGGATATTTCGCTTCCACCTTTTAATCTACTACCGACCATTATGCAGAAAGAGCTTTCATACAGCACGCATGGACTCTCCTTTCATCAGTGTAATCAAGATGTGTGTCAGTGACTTTCAGACATTACTCAACAAAGTATAGATGCTAACATACTTCAATGTTAATGTTTCCATATACGGAAACACTGAGCGTTGTAAAATATACATACAATCAGGTCTTTAATCTGTTTAATCTAAAAAGATTGCAATTTACATGAATGTTCTCTCCAAGAAATGCTACGCAAGATCCCGGTTTTACGATAAACTGCTCCGTGCGTGTATACGTGTGTGCGTGTGCGTGTTTGTGTATATATGCGGGTGTGTGAGAAAGAGTGTGTATGTGTGTGTCTGTATGACACTAAGAGTGTGTGTATCAGTGAGTGTAAGTGTATGAGCTTGTGTGTGTTGCTGTATAAATACACATACATATGTGCATGTGCAAACACTTGGACTTATAGATTAATCAATCTCTATCTCTGATCCTGTATACACACACACACACACACACACACACACACCACACACACACACATATATATATATATATATATAAATATACAGTTACACGTCTATATATAAGTTTGTGCATGTGTGTGTGTCTGTCTATATGTATATATATATATATATATATTTATGAATGGATAGATAGACAGATAGATAGATAGATAGATATATAGATATACTTCAATATATATATATATAAATGCACATACAGATAAACATGTGTACATACAGATAAACATATACGTACTGAAGCATTTATATATCCACACATAGGTACATATATATATATATATATATATATATACATACATATTTATATTTGTGCACTTGTGTTTGTGTTTGTATTTGTACACAAAGTGAAAGAGAACAAGATATAAAGAAAGGCAACAGAAAGGGATACATACGTTAAAATAGATTATAGAAAATAATATGATAATACAAGATATAGATTAGTGCTGTATTTCATGTTCAACAATCGTCATGGCGACCTATATTAGATTTAAATAAGATGTATATGAAAAATTAAAACCTATAATCCAGATTCTCCTTTAATTAGGGAAATAAAGAACACTTAATCCGCTAAGATCCGATGTTTATTCTGCTGAAGTAGAATAACATAATAGCATTTAATCTCTTCAAAACCCTTCTGAATATGCATATGAATGTATAAGCATGTATACTGAGTATAACTTTATTCATACATGTATATATATATGTATATGTGTATGTATGTATGTATGAATGCATGCATGTATGTATGTATGTATGTATGTATGTATGTATGTATGTATGTATGTATGTATGTATGTATGTATGTATTTATGTATGATGTATGTGTGTATGCATGTATATTTGTATGATGTATATATGTATATATGTATCTGTGTGTGTGTCTTTCTACATATATTTATATATTATATATATGTATCTATAAATATATGTATTTATATATATGTGTAAGTATGTATATCCATGTACATATATATATATATATATATATATCTATATATATATATATATACACGCACACACACACATATATGCACATATAGAAATACATAGTATGTACGTGCGTATATATATATACATGTATCCATGAATGTACAAGAGTAAATCTTCATATCTCTTTGCAGACGCGTATAGAGATAGATATATATGTATGTGTTTGTATGTGTGTGTTTGGCTGTGTGTGTGTCTGTCTGTCGGCAT